>NW_025776669.1:0-134143 GCF_021130785.1 Homalodisca vitripennis
CGAACAGGGGTGTTTAATATCACCAGGAGACTATCTAGTCAAGGCGAGAAATTCCCTGGGTGGGTGATTAATGTTAAGGAGGTTAAGACAAGAGGGGGTTTAATTTCGTCAGGATATTGTCTGGTCATATGAACAAATTCCCAGGGGGGGTTAACGTTACCGGGGGATAAGTCTCCAGGGGGTTATCTGGTCATACCAGGATCTTCTCCCAGGGGGGGGGTTAAGAGATTTGGTGACTGGTAAAATTCGGACATGAGGTCATGGCAGGAAATTCCCTGGGGGGGTTTAATGTTACCAGGGGGGTTAACACATCAGGGGGTTGAATGTACAGGAGGTTATCAGGTCATACCAGGAAATCCCCGGGGGGGGTTAATATTACCGGGGTTAATGACACACTTGGGCCTTTTTTAGAGGGTATTGTGTCTGTGAACATAATAAATATTCCTCTGTCCCTATCTACTATTGACGCTTAGCTAACGCTCAGCCAACTCCCGAAGTCACTGAACCTTTTCTGTAGATCACGTGATTTCCTAAATCCCGTTTAAAATTTTGTTTTGAGTTACGACCAACCGTTTTAGGCCGCTATCAAGCCCGGAATGTAAATTTTTTGGCGAAAATGTCCAATATTTTCACTTAATCGCGTTTTGCGGTCAAACTAAGGGAAATATAGTAAAAAGTCACTGGACCTTTTTTGTAGGTCATCTTATTTCCTAAATAAAACGTTAGTCTTATTTTGACCTCCGACCAATGGTTTCGCCGCTATCGACCCCAAAAACAAAAGTTTCGCGTAAAAGTTACAACAAAATTGTACATAATCACGTTTTTTCGGCCAAACCAATCGAGATAGGGCAAAAGATTACTGGACCTTTTCTGTAGATCGCGCAATTTGCTAATTTGATGGGTCAATCAGATTTGAGCTACGACCAACGGTTCGGCCGCTATCGGGCTTGAAACATTATTTTTATCGAAAAAATCTCTGGAATTTCAAATGTTCGAGCGTTTTGTCGCTTAACCATGGAAGATAGAGCAAAAAGTCATTAGACCTTTTTTGTAGTTCACTTCATTCCTGACCATGAATTTTCCGTCAGATCCGAGCTAGCTCCAACGGTTCGCCCGCTATCGGGCTTACAAAAAATGCCTGCAGGGGTGAAGAATGCGCGATTTTTTGGGAATTTTTTTGAGGGGTTGAAAATGAAAAATTCTCACTTTTTCGGGATTTTCCTGGTGGTTACACGTGGAAAGCTATCTGTGTAACCAAATTTCATCAAGTCTCTAACTCATCTGGAAGTAGGTTAGAATTAGTATACGTGAGTGAGTCAGTCAGTCAGTTACACATGCGGTTGTATATATATTAGATTTTATAGTAAAATTTAAAAAATCAATAAAATTTAAAAAATCAATACTTTAAAACGCGTTATGCGGCCAAACCGTTAAGTATAGGGCAAAATGTTACTGAACATTTTTTGTAGATCACGCAATATCATAAATCCTTTTAAAAATTTGTTTTGAGCTACCACCCCACAGTTTAGCCGCTATCGAGCCCGAAAGGTAAATTTTTTGGCGAAAATTTCCAAATATTTTCACTTAATCGCGTTTTGCGGCCAAACCAATGGAGATAGAGTAAAGACTTACTGGCACATTTTTGTATATCACCTCATTTCCTAACTCCAACGCTAGTCTTATTTTGACCTCCGACCAATGGTTTTCGCCGCTATCGAGCCCGAAAACAAAAGTTGCACGTAAAAAATTACAAAAAAAAAATGCACATAATCACGTTTTTTCGGCCGAACCACTGGAGGTAGAGGAAAAAGTTACTGGTCCTTTTCTGTAGATCGCGCAATTTTCTAATTTGATGGGTCAATCAGATTTGAGCTACGACCTACCGTTTGGACACTATCAGGCTCGAAACTTTATTTTAAGCAAAAAAATCTCTGGAATGTCAAACATTCCCGCGTTTTGTCGCTTAACCACACGTGATAGGACAAAAAGTCACTAGACCTTTTTTGTAGTTCACTTCATTCCTCACGAACGATTTTTCGTCAGATCGAAGCTAGCTCCAACGGTTTCACCCGCTATCAGGCTTACAAGAAATCGCCTGCAGGGTAAAGAATGCGCGATTTTTGAGGAATTTTTTTGAGGGGTTTAAAAGTAAAAAAGTCCGGTTTTCAGACTTTTCCTCCAGGTCATATTGTGAAAGGAACCTGCGTGCCAAATTTTCAAGTTTCCAGCACTTCTAGAACTATGTTAGAATTTGTATCTATATATCAGTCAGTGAGTCAGTTACACATGCGGCTGTATAGTATATTAGATATTGATTATTGATATATATATATATATATATATATATATATATATATATATATATATATATATATATATATATATCAGATGATGGGAGGGGAACATTTTGAACACTTACTTTGATCACAGGTACTTAAAAAATTGATGTTTACTTGTAATACTTAATAATTTACATTGTTCAAATTGTTTTAAAATTCAAATAGCTATAACTACTGAATGAATCCATCTTTTGAAGTCCGGTTTGCGGCATTGTACTCTGCTAAGTAAGACCTTTAATTTGATACCAAACTTGAAATAGGCTGCTATTAAGGAATTTTTGTCTCACTCCTTGTGGACCGTCCCCCAAAGGGATTATCCGGTCGGTAATTGGGCAGATGTGTGCGTTACTATCACCAATAAGCACTTGTGAAACTTTGGTATTTCTTTCTATTGTGGTTCAAAAATTAAAAAAGAGGTTCCAGACATAATTGTCACCCTGTATATATACAGGTGTGTGGGTGTATATATATTTCCATTCTGTAAATTAGTTAAACACGTTTAATACAAGAAATAATATAACACTTGGGAAAGCATTTGGCCTGATGAGAGTTTACTCAGTACGTCAATGTAATTTCAGCAGATGTCGTGTAACACCTTCACAGTTTATAGTTATTGTACGAAAGACATCTTGGTGGGGATATGAAAGTTAATTTTTTTAATCTATAATTTTTGGTATAGAAACTGTTGTTATTTTTACAATGTATGAGGAAGTCTTTTATTTATAAAACCTATTTTGATTTAAGTAATTAAGTAGTTTTTAAGCTGAGTCTTTCCGTGATGAGCTAATTGTTTATATATAAAATATAATAGAGCATATATTTAATATAACATTGCTTAATCTGTCCCTTGTTCATAAGAATGTTATTTTATAGAATCAAATTCACTCTAGAGTTTACAATTGTTTCGAAAACTCATTACAGTATTGCGATTCGTTATAACATATTCTACATACAATTTGTAATATCTACTTTTATTTCGTGGTTCAAGAAAAGCAACTAACTTTATTGTCTTTTCTAAATTAGATTTTTTATGATGTGGGATATGTCCGACACCGTTTACCGAATCCTGGGATGACAGTTAAGCATTTCACATGTCCTCAAACATAGAAGTCATTATTGGGATTTTAGTAGGAACAGCAAAATGTTTTGTAAAAGGTTTTACAAACATATATTTTTTTAATACCAAGGTTTGAGGTAAGTGGCGGTCATTGGAAGAAAATTCCATGTCTGCAACTTATATTGATCTACACCATGTTCTAGGATTGCCAGTGGGGTGTCGCATAAAGAAAGATATCAACGTTTCATCTCTGAGGTTATACTATACAATTAAATTACGAATAAGTACCAGTATTTGCATTCTATACTATCCCGTTAATCCATGACTGCATGTAACAAAGGAGTAATAATCTACCTCTCGTTAAGTAAAATGGGTTGTGATCATCAAACGAAAATCAGAACTCCTCAAATGAAAGAGCTTTAATGAGAAGGCTTCATAGTACAATGCGACATCACGATTTGCGGTTGAAGAACCACGAAGGTTCATATTCGAAATCCATATGATAATATTATATTAGGCTACGAAAATAAAAAGGATAAAGTGCCCTAGAATCACTGACGCCAACCTCAATATATGCTCTCCTTATTCCCCTCAATTTACTAGGACGGATTCCATATATCCCTGAGCAACTAGATTAGATTGGTTTTGAAGATCATCGTTTGAAAGTCATTTTTATTTAAGTCGGAAATTTGACCTAAATTCTTCGGTATTATGAGGTAATATTATAAATTGGCATTTTTTGTCATTTCCGCACAACACATTTTACCTGCTCAATCTGCAGGATCAAATTTATTTAATAGCTGATAATTGATTAGCAGTATTTTAATATTGCATGTATGATGGAAATAACGTTTTAAAGCAGAAAGCAACCAATATAATAAAGGTTGAGATGACATATTGTAGCGTTTTTAAAGCTACATTAATTTATTTTTTTAATTAAAACTTAAATTAAAATAAAAATTTTGGGATCGAAATATTGGGACTTAATTTTAGATTAGATTGTGAAATGTCAAGGTAAAATCGAACATGTAATCCTTTGGCAAGTTAGCACTGGTAGTTTTAAATTGTTAGGAAGGCAGGTTGACTGCCTTGAATTGATTAGAACTTGTCTTATTGTGAGTATTGTTCTCGCTGGTTTGATACAGCTGGACCAATGAGAGAGCTCCACGGATGTCCCTGCAAAGGTGATTGGAAAGGGAAGTATTTAAGCGCCCGCTCATAATTTTCGGCCTCTTTTTGGTTATTTTCGTGAGTAAAGTTAATTGCAGTGCGCCGTATTTCTTAATTTTTTTTTTCCGCGAGTGATTTTGAGGAAAAAAATTAAATTCATAGAAACTACAGAGCAAATCTGAATAACTTATTCTCGAAGAACAATAGAGCATAATAGAATCATACAAGTTACATTTGGTTCATGCTTGCAAGAGAAGTGAATTAAAATTGAACTTTGTTAATAACTTTAATTGAGATATGAAAAAGTAATAATTTATTAATATTTAAACTGGAACTGTTTATTGTGAATTATTAATTGAAAAATTAATTGAACTTTTATAATTGTTAGAGAGAGAGTTGTAAATCTGAATTGCAGAGACTTGAAAGTTAAGGTTCAAATAGTGTAAAGAGAAGTTGAAATTGTATTTTGTATTTTGAGTGAACTTAGAAGTGAACCTTTTTATTTTAATTATTTCCAAGTGGTATTTCATTTTATTTTCAAACTTTATTTATTTTATTTTAGAAGAGAGCTCTGATTTTTAGTTTGATAATTTGATTAATATTTTTATTTCTTGCCAAAGGAATTTTTAAATTTACTAAAAGGTTTGTCAATTTCTTTGTGGAAAATAGAGTGATAAAAATTCTGAAACGTTGAACTTATTAATTTGCCAGTTAAAAATAAATCCATTGCTTTCATTTAGAACTGTGATTTTTATTTTAGACAAACCAGATAACATTTAATAGTTAACAATTTTAGTAAATACATTGTACTTAATATTCACTAGGATCTTTACTAATCAAAAAATATTTTATATCGTCTTGGATGTATTATTGATGATTTATATATTAATACTCTGGAATATTAAGATCAACAATCCAAGTCGTTATATTGACTGCGCAACTCTGCTTGTAAAGTATCCAGTGAATTTTTAATAAACTTATACAAACTGTTATAAACTTTGTTAGAAAACTTTGGCAAGAACTTGTGTTGTCTAGTTAAGTTGTGATAGTTAAGTAATTTATTTAACCTAAAATGGCTCTCAAAGTGGACCTTTTAAGTAAGGACGAATTAATTTATGAACTGTGGTTCCGTGGTGTGGAAACAATTACTGATAACACTGTAGATAAACTTTAAGAAAATTGTTTTGAGTAAACATACCAACTGGCGAGACCGTGGTGAGCTGCATGCAGGCACTTCGGCACATCCACTACAGGAACTCTACATGGATGTGTTTGGACCTCTGCCTAGAACTTCAAGACGGGATGAATTCGTCCTAATCATGGTGGACGACTTCACAAGGTGCAATTGGGTCGTGCCTCTCAGGAAAGTGAATTCAGGTATGGTGTTGTAAACTTTAGAGAGTAATATTTTTAAAAAAACTTTGGTTTGCCGGAAGTTATTGTGAGCGAAAACGCTACTAAATTCAACAGCGAGGAATTAAGAAGGGCCAATCTTTTCAAATGGGGTGTGAAATTAACACTACAATCCCGTACAACCCCCAGGGTAACAAATCTGAAAGATATTTAAGAAACTTAAATTCAATTTTGACTTGCTTGTATAGTGATTGCAAAAGGAACTGGGACTCTGATTTAAGTAAAATTCAACAAGCAGTTAACTCGTGTGTGAACGACAGTACTGGGTATAGCGCATATTCTTTAATGTTTAATTTTAAACCTAACAATGAGTTGGATTTAAAGAGGAACTTGAGATCAATTTTTGAAAATTTAGTGCCAAAGGAAAAATGTAAAAAAATATGCGGAGGCGTTGGAAAAATTTAAATAAACAGTTTATTAAAAATTCGAAGTTAAGGCCCTATAATAGAAACCACCGGAAGTTTAAAATTAATGATGAAGTGTTTTTGTAAAATACCCGGACACAGAAATAAATTGGATAGGAAACTTGACGGACCATACAAGATTGTGATTATTATCTCAGAGAACAGTTATATAATACAGCACACCAAGGACTTAAAAATTTTGAAAAGAGTGCATTTACAAGATTTGAGACCCGCTTAAGTGAAATTTAATTGGAACACTTGGACAGTTAAGAACAATTGGACAATTTTTTCTTTCAGCGTAAAATAAAAAACAATCCCAATATTAAAATGTCATAATTGAGTAACCATAGGCCAAGTCAAGGTTTTGTGTTTTCTTTCAGGTATTAAAAGAAAAAGGGGATTTTTATGACATATAAATAAATATTTACATGAAGAGGATAATTTACATGGCCTCAGGACTTTAAAATTAAGAAATGTAGTATTTAATAATAGTGTCTACAACCATTATACTGTCTGATATTAGTATAAAGACATTATATTATTGATGTACTAACATTCCTTCTTGTGTGTCCAATTTCATGTTGTTATTGGTTTATTGTGAATGAATGAGAGAAAGAAATTCAGGTCAAACCCCCCCCTTGTAATCCAATGTAAATAACGTGTTAGTAATTTTAAAAAAGGGTCTTAAATATTTTAATAAAGTTTATGAAGGAAAGAATGAGCAATCTTTGAGTTGGATAAAAATTAAACTTTTTTGAAAACGAAACGAGACAAGCTCTGAAATTCCGACATAAATGGTGACAAAGGGGACTTATGTCATTGTAAGAGAGAATGTTCTGTTTATATGTGAAATGCTGTGGAGGTGAGAAACGGAACAGCACTGACACTCCACTAACACTGGTCACACACACGCTGCGGACCACGCGCGCGGCCCACCGGCGGTTCCAACAACGGGGATGGTGACTTACACTACACGACGGATCCAAGGGACAATACATACGACCGTGAAGACGAGCACTCACTGACTGAGGGAGCTGCTGTACTTAGACGTCGACAGGAGGAGACCGGAAAGGACAAAATTCCTTGGACTGGAAAAGACTGACCTGTTGTAGATAGTAAAATTAGAATTGTGAGGGGAATAGGCTTCGCTATCTCGAGTTATTGACCTACATTCCTTTTATAACGGTCAATCTCTATTTGTTTAACTGTTCTGTCTGTTCTAAAAACATTGGTGGGTAACTAAATGATGTACGTTTTAAAAAACATTTTTTTTTAATTGCTAATTGGTATTAAATTTCTTTTATCAACTTCAGGGCCGTTATTTAGAAGTAAAGGAGGGGGAGTAATGTAGCGTTTTTAAAGCTACATTGATTTATTTTTTTAATTAAAACTTAAATTAAATAAAAATTTTGGGATCGAAATATTGGGACTTAATTTTAGATTAGATTGTGAAATGTCAGGTAAAATCGAACATGTAATCCTTTGGCAAGTTAGCACTGGTAGTTTTAAATTGTTAGGAAGGCAGGTTGACTGCCTTGAATTGATTAGAACTTGTCTTATTGTGAGTATTGTTCTCCTGGTTTGATACAGCTGGACCAATGAGAGAGCTCCACGGATGTCCTGCAAAGGTGATTGGAAAGGGAAGTATTTAAGCGCCCGCTCATAATTTTCGGCCTTTTTTTTGGTTATTTTCGTGAGTAAAGTTAATTGCAGTGCGCCGTATTTCTTAATTTTTTTTTCCGCGAGTGATTTTTGAGGAAAAATTAAATTCATAGAAACTACAGAGCAATCTGAATAACTTATTCTCGAAGAACAATAGAGCATAATAGAATCATACAAGTTACATTTGGTTCATGCTTGCAAGAGAAGTGAATTAAAATTGAACTTTGTTAATAACTTTAATTGAGATTTGAAAAAGTAATAATTTATTAATATTTAACTGGAACTGTTTATTGTGAATTATTAATTGAAAATTAATTGAACTTTATAATTGTTAGAGAGAGAGTTGTAATCTGAATTGCAGAGCCTTGAAAGTTAAGGTTCAAATAGTGTAAAGAGAAGTTGAAATTGTATTTAGTATTTTGAGTGAACTTAGAAGTGAACCTTTTTATTTTAATTATTTCCAAGTGGTATTTCATTTTATTTTAAAACTTTATTATTTTATTTTAGAAGAGAGCTCTGATTTTTAGTTTGATAATTTGATTAATATTTTTATTTCTTGCCAAAGGAATTTTTAAATTTACTAAAAGGTTTGTCTATTCTTTGTAGAAAATAGAGTGATAAAAATTCTGAAACGTTGATCTTATTAATTTGCCAGTTAAAAATAAATCCATTGTTTTCATTTAGAACTGTGATTTTTATTTTAGACAAACCAGATAATATTTAATAGTTAACAATTTTAGTAATACATTGTACTTAATATTCACTAGGATCTTTAATAATCAAAAAATATTTTATATCGTCTTGGATGTATTATTGATGATTTATATATTAATACTCTGGAATATTAAGATCAACAATCTAAGTCGTTATACATATATTACACTAAGAAATTGTAGTGTAATAGACAATATCAGTACGATTTGTTTTTACAAGCCTACCTTCAATTATGCAAACAAATAGGTATACATCATAGAACTTAGAATGCAGATGTCCAACAGTCAATGTTTTACATTCTAATCTGGTAATTATTCTAACTACTGAAACTGCAATAAATTAACATTTTACTGTGAAGCCTGTATGATAATCTCAAAATATACTAGCATTAATAATTTAGATATTACACACTTTATTACGTAGACTTGTTATTTTAGGAACATTGTATAAATAATTTGGAAGCTTATCAACAAATAAATCTGCAGCCCGTAGTTAAATTTTGAGAACAACTAGATAAAAAGAAATTACCAGTCGGATATTATCTTAAACCTATATTTCAGTGATTAATATTACAATGTCATGTCATGATCCTCGCAATAAATAACTTACATTTGATCAAATTAAATTTACAAGATATTTCCATTTTAGTTTAAAGTATAACCATGTCCCTAGGCGCGCTCCCTGCTTAACACACGTGTTGACTATAAAAGGAGGAAAGACGTTATACTATTCAATAATAATCAAATTTAGGCTGACCAAATTATCTCCAACCATTATACCAGGTTAAACGAATAGTTAAAGAATGCAATTAAGAATGTTTCATATAATCTGAAGGATTTTATTTTAATTTGTATATTTTCCTAGACGATATGGTATTCCAATAAAATATCAACATCGATTTTATAACCATTTTTAAATCACTCTCTCACGCTCTTTATTTCCTGCGTATCAACTTCTAAAATACAAAAGGTATTCTAAAGTAAACTAAGGTTACGTTCGGATGGTGTTCTCTGTTTGTTATCTACCCAATCCTCAGACAATAGCATCAAGAACAACTGAAGAGATGCTCTCTTTGTCTCTTGGAGATCGGTATTTACAAATTTCACGATTTAAAGGAATTCTTTCAGACCATTGTTTATTTATTCTCTATAAAGCAAAGTAATACTGAAATATAGATTTTGGAGAATCACTCTTTATATTATCTTATCTGCAATTTCTCGTTGATTACATGAACAAAAATTAAAGTAAAAGTTAGTAGTATAAATAATATCAAGTAAAATACGATTAAGGGTTTTATGATCAGATTAAAATACCAAAGCTTTAAGCAAAATAAAGCAATTTAAAAACCATCATTGCAGTCTTGCGGCCATTTAAAATTAAGCAAATGGTGATATTGTTAAAGGCAACGTATAATGAAACGTTATATTTCTCTTCTATACATGTTTTTCGTTTGCGATTTTGATAATGAGTATGCAACTAAAGATTATTGAAAATACAAATAAACTAGTGTACTGGTTAAAGTTTCGTTAGTTCTCTCCTGTTTATTAAAAATGTTTCGCGTATTTATTCAAGTTTTCAAAATGTGTAGACCAACTTTTTGACAGACCATGTATTGAAAACCAACTAAAACGATTGTAAAGGTTAGATTTTAGATAGTGCAATAGTCAGTCATAAAAATATTAGTTCTGTCTTTAAGTTACTTTTTATGTTACCAGTGGGTATTATGTTACAACAAATATTCTTGCTTTAAGCGTTTACCTTCAGTAACCATTGGACTTTCCTGATAAAGAATACTGAGTTTTTTGAATTTCTGAGATATTCAGAGGATGGCAGGAAGTTTAAGAAATTGAGATTTGTGTACAGTAGATATCAATACTAATATTTTGATAAAGACTGTCACCTGATACCTAGGGGATAAGGAAGTCACAAAGAGAAAGAGTTAAGAATCGTGTACATGACTATATTCCTGGATCTGGATGGCGTGAAGTTCCAACTGAAGCAGTGCAGTCCTCCATTACACAGTACTACCTACGACAGAACGATTTTTAAATCAGTACATCTTGTGAACAAAGGAACCAGTACAAAATCAAAATCGGATAGCAACCATTGACCAAATAAAGAAATTCCTTGGTGTGACAGTACATCCATCCTTCACAACAAAAAGTGGCACTCTTTCATGTGGGGCGTTATGGGATCTCATGCTTAGGAAAAAATGTCTTTATCCCTATCTACCAAGTTATAGTATCGTAATTTTTCATAGTAAATTAATTTATTAATGCAATACAACATTTTCTTTTTTATTTCTACCACACAGTAAATCATCTACCCACAAAGGCCATATAAAAAACTATTTTTGTTTCATTTTGTTGAATTAAATTCTTCACACACATTAATATAAGACATACAAATATGATGTAAGGATACTTTTAGGAATCTTTAAAAATGATGGAACAATTCGCATGTGCCTTTGTAACTCATGAGATCTGAGCCTGGAGGAAATACAAAAAGAAGACTAAGACACGGTTTTTGCTCACGAGCATCATGGACCTCGGGGGCTATACTTCGACGTTTAGAGAAGGGTACTACATAATATGTGGTTAAGATAACGTAATGTGAAGTCTCTGCCAACTCTAGACCAGAGGTGTCGATTTATCATGTAACGGACTACCGTAACCTCAGGGCTATCTCGCTGTCGCCCTCCACAATAGCCTCAAATTTGTACCAGTTTTATTACTTATGTAAGTCTAAGAATTATATATCTCTCAAACATGAACATATCAAAACGACTTGTAAAAGAAAACTAACTAGGTATATTTGAAGTAATATTTAATATGTCCTGAAAATTGTACTAAATAATTATTACAGCTATACCAATTTTCTAAAAATATAAAATTAAAAAACATATTTGGGACGAAACTAAGATCTTTGATTGGTAACTAAAAATAGGCCAAATTATTTTAGTTACATGATTTACTTATAACATATGTGTAATATTTAATTATTAATGTTAACTTAACTTTTTGTTCCCAGTACCCAACTAACAATGTTACGTATTCCATATAAAGTTACGACTTGCAACAGAACACTAACTAGATATATTTTAAGTAATATTTAATAGGTCCTGAACAATTTGTTGAATAATTATTACAGTTATACGAACTTTCTAAATATAAAATTAAAAAACCTATTTGGGACAAAAGCTAGGATCGTTGATTGGTAACTAAAAATAGGCCAAATTATTTCAGTTACATGATTTACTTGTAATAGATGTGCATTTAATTATCAATGTTTACTAAAATGTTTTTTACTCAAACAGCAGAATAAATCTATGTGATCCTTAGTACAATCATATGAAATTTTTTATTTGTTATTTTTAAAGTTTGGGTTGTATGTAGAAATATAAATTAAAGAATGGAATGTCAATCCTAAAATCTTTTACAAGATTTTATTTCAGCCCAATTTTACGCTATAGTACTCTCTCAATCTCTCTGAAACTGTTATTATTTGAACACTACTATAAAATCTAATTCAATGCAGAAAAGTATGAATATATTACGTGGCGAGATATCACGGAAACCTGTAGGCTTTTTAACAAGCACAAACTTAATGTTTACATAGACAAGAATGGCGTCTATGGTGGTGCAGGTTCAACCATGAAATTCAGCTAAATGTTATTGAAGCATCAGGGCTCAGTAGTATGGGGAAATTAATTATTATGAAGCCTGGCGAGGGATGTAAAATAAGTGTTTTCTGTATGATTGTTTGTCTGCCTATCAGTCCGCGGGACGTCTCGAGAATGAAATGAGCTGTGGTGTGCGCATGCGCATACAACACAAACAAAACCTGTTACACAACACATGGTGTGGCGTACTGGACAAATTACGCTACTGGATAATTGTTTAATTTACTGGACAAATTACTCTCACAGAAAAACACACTGAGATCACGCGTACTCCAAGTCATACATCTAAAAGCGATTACGTCCTAACAGTACATAACAAAATATTAAATGTAACACCATAGATACTACCTTCCCTTAGAACCTACCTCGGTGAATTCCCATGATATCCTTCTTCCCGTAAGCAACATTGATGACAGAACTGCTAGGCATAGTCTTGTCTTACAATATTACAAGTCAAATTTCAATGTTACTCTAAGACTCTAACTGTTATCCGTCAAAGTTACGTAAAAACATTATAATTTCTTAACACGATAAAGCATGTTAGCTTTAGAGGAATAGAGGAAACCCTTGTATTTGGTTATTTGTTTAATATAAGATTCAATCGAACAATAAAAATGCCTCTCGACTAGGTTATGACGTCATATTTTTCACATAAACAGTAAACATTCTGAGTGACACAGCTGAACAACAATCAACTAAGTTGCACAAGTTTCCATGAATACAAAGTAGGATTTAAACAGAACACTTTTATATTAGTTCAATTACTTATACTATGTTTTCATATAAGAGAGAGGAATCCAGTTCTTGAACAAAGATCTCTGGTAAATTTTGGAGGTCAGCCTCTTGTACTAACGACGAGTAGGTCTATGATGTGGTCTGGTCTTACGTCCGTCTAATTCCCCTTCGAGCTCTAAATTGCTGGCGACGAAATTGTTCATCCAAGTATTGGAATCTTTGAAGTAAATTTTTTAGAAGTGGCCTGCGATTGGTAAGTTTTAATCATCCAAAACAATATACTTATAGGAAAACTCAACTTAGTTAGTCAATGATCTTTTGTATCTATTTGTAAGTACATGTAACACGTTTAATTATTTGTATTAATATAAAATTGAAATGTAATTATTGTTTTATCTGTATCGCCCACAACAGCAATGTTTGCACATTTTACCATAGACATAACACTGGCTATTCAGTAGTCCTGAACCCTTGACTATTCCGTTGAGCAAGTTCCACTATAAATCCATTTTAATCCAGAGGGTGAGGTTTCACACTAAGAGAGCACTCTTATACAGTTTATAGTTCCACAGAGACCATAAGTAAAGTTATTGAAAAAATTCATTATCAAATTTTATGTTTCACATGACAACCACATGCTTTTAACTGAAACATAGAGATGTTTTATTTACCACTGTCTAAATTAAATTTAAAATTAGGAAAATTGTGCGTTAGATAAGTCCAAACAACTCGTAGTAGAATGCACTTTGTTTAATAAGCTACATCTTGCTTTTTTGTAATGAAAGTTATCAATTTATTTCATTACTTATGTAGTACACTAGTCCTATAATATCACACTAATATTACTCTAATTTATTCTACTTTTACAATTACTACTATCAAAATTTATTTACAATTTAATTTGACTTTACTACTTTCCCTTCCCAATCAAGACATTATTTAACCTAATACCTTTATAGTGAACCGTTAACGTATTGGATACTGGCCATGGCCAGGCAATAGAGTACCAATTGTTATTGCTTTATTTTTATTGTAAAAAAATATTTATTCTGTCCGAGACTGAATTAGTAGATCAATTCATATTAGTTTCATGTAACTCAATATAGGTATATGTATTTTTATTTTACGCTACTACAACTTACATCACACCACATAATAACACATACTTATACCTCTGAATTCCACAAAAAATATTTTGATTTCATTTCCAGTTCATGGTATCTGTGTCAGTTAAAGTAATGTTTGAATTTTTAGTTTTGAATTTTAATAAACGAGAAAATATTATCTTCTATTGAATACAATGATATGATTTTCTTATGCGTGCATAACCCATTTACTCGTGGTGTTACTTATAGTTTTATTGATCAACAATAAGCATATTTGGATCATAGGATATAATTATAACCCATGGTTATACAAAATTTAATATAAATATAATGTAAGAAAATTTACCGGTATATTTATTTTTTAATTTTAACATCTGTGAGTTTTTAATGTGTTTTATAATTCATTTTAGAAATTATAAAGTTTATGATACAATACCAGGTACTATTATGTGATACGTAATTTTATTGTATCTAAATTGCTCTTTTCCCGGCCTATTTGGCTTGGATTGTAATCTGTAAGGAAATCTAATTTGCATTTCACTGTCCGGCCTAATGTTTCTTCACAGTAGTCTAAGATGGCTAAATTATTCCTCTATTATTAAAGTTTACATTTTTAATCAATTAACCATTACGGGTATATTGATTGTTGTACAGTAATATAGGGTATCTATATATTTTATATTGCTTGAGTGTTACTGTAAACAGAAAACTTAGAAGTTTTCAAATACATTTGTATTTTCCGGAAATGTACACTTCCCCTTTACGACGCCCTCAACCGTGAACTGCCTTCAACAGTATAGTAAATCATAAACAATCATAAACAAAATACTAAATAATAAACCCCTAATTGAAATACGTTTTAATTACATGACAACAATTTTTTATTTCTTTATTGCAATGATATTTTTTTGTCGCACCACATCCAAATCTTTGAAACAGGTTACAGCAAAAACTAATGTATCACTTTTATCTGCGCAATCCCATTGAAGTCCAGGAGCGGCACATCATTAACCGTAAACGTCAGAAATTCGGGGTAAAACCGTTGTCTGAGCGTTAGCAGAGCTTAGTCTTTCGAGGGGCTGGAATTTGACAATCTCATATATCTCTTTTTTCCCGCACGATATCTTAAGAACGAACTTACCTATAAAATATACATTTTTATTAGCCTTAATTTGTATATAAATAACGCCTTGTTTTCTGATAGTCCATGTTACTACATGATGTCAACGAGTAATCTAAGAATACATAAATTTATAAAAAAACAGTGCAATCATGGGACATTTTAAAATGTGCCACAGATACTTTGTGCCGCATATCTCTTAGTCCCTAAATGAATTTAGACTTGAAAATTTGAATGCAATATTAGCTGAGCTAGTTACATGATCCGTGGTATACTGTATTACTGCTTTATAACCTTTATGTGTATATATAGATAAGTAATATGTAACACTAATTCGTCAAGAAATATTTTTGTTCCGCCCTTAACATTTAAAAATAAACTTTTTAAATCCTCCAAAGGCCGCGATCATGGTCGTTGACTTCTTACCTTATCTGCCTGTACAACAGTTGAAGATTATTAATTAGGAGGAAATATGGGAAGTTTAAAAACTTATAATTTTTAAATCTACTTATATTTTTAATTAGGCTACGCCCATGTGGAGATCATATCCTGTTTTGCATATATGTGTGATCTTTATTTCCTTGGGGAAAGAAATATTCATTCATTTATTCCCTATCCCAGTGTAAGGACCTAGATGTGCTCTCTTCCTGAGAATTTATATAACTGTAACTTAAGCCTTACGATTGGTCTATTTCTTAACATACAATAAGTATTCCACGTTACCATGAAAACACAATTTTAAAACCTAACACCTTTGGAAAATGTTTTAGTACAGTTGCATATTGAGCAATTTTACTCCTAGTTGAAACGTACAAAGTTAACACAGTTTGTATTCAGTCTTCTTCCGAACTATCTAACACCACAGCTGAACCTGTGTCGTTTTGGCTGGAATATTCATCAAATGGATAAGTAAAAACATCACATTTTTCATTGAATACAATTCACGTAGACGTTTTCTTGTATGAATGGCTGTATATTTTGTCTGAATTTTGATGTTAAATAATTAAGCCTTGAGTTTTGATGGTAGCAACTCACGACTTTGACTTATTAATCTGTAGAACAGCAGAAGTACTATAACCTACTTATTTTACTGTATATTTAGCTATATGCAATTATTATATGGGCACCAGCCACTATTCTACATATATGTCCATTATTATCACTACTGCTGAGGCAGTACAGTTGATAAAATATTTGCATAAATTAAAAAAATGTATCACTCCACAAATAAGTTATACACGCGATTGTTTTGCATTGTTCACAATAAAAATATATGTGTATTTCCTCAGACGTACCTAATTTTGGCTTTTTATACTGCACGAAAGAGAAAATAGTATAGTAGACACAACAAAGGAAAAGAAAAACTTAGAAGTGTAATAATAGACACTTTTCACTGTTCAATTGGCGCCACCATTGCTTGTTGCCAGAACCTGTTCTAAAATTTCTCACTTATGATATTTACTTTGAAAAGTATTTATTCACTTGTTTAATTTTTTAAATGGTATGCCAGAGCCAATTTTTAGATTCAAGTACTCAACCAGGTTCTTCAAATTGTTGGGAAAGTTTATCTTAGAAAAATAGTTTTGGGTATTAGTTGTAATGATGGTCGACATAGGAAAGTATGAATAGGGTTAAATATATGATACAATAATTTTTTTCTAAAATTATATTTCTTAAGTTTTACACACTAAAACTGAACTCCAGGCAAGTAAATATATTTTTAATTATATTTAGACGTTTCACTAACGAGTTTCTCTCCCTTGTAATTGCCTGACGTTGATTAAATTATGACCTAAATGTCAGTACTAACTATAAAGAGCCCGGAAAATGTATAAGGAAGGATTCTAGTTTTTATATTTTGTATCCCTTTCGATGCTGTTATTTTGATTCCACTAAGAGTAGCGTGGTTGACAATCGATTCTTCAGGTCAATATATGAGTTTAGAATTTGGCCTGAAAGAATCGATCGTCCAACACTCTACTTTTGGTGGAAGCTATAATGGGAAAGGATCGGAAGAGTTAAAAATATCAAACAATAATCTTTTCTGAGTTTTTTTCTTGTATTTATATATTCAACGCCGGCTTTAAAATAATTAAAATATAATTATGATACTGTTATAGAAACAGATAGTAGAAAAAACTATAACTTTAAAGCTTTAAGTTTTACGTTAAAGCTATAGAAATATGATTTGAGAAAACAGTGTTATTATATATTTTAAACACTTTTCATACCCTTCCTTTTTGACCACCTCGACAACACGCAAAAATTATAATTAACTTCTTTCCTAAGATAAACTTCCCAATATATTTCGAGCACGAATTTATGTACTTAAACAATACAAATTGGCCCTGGGCTCCTGGACGTACACCACTTAAAATAATAAACATGAGAAGAAATATTTTTCAAAGTAATTATCATACGTGAGAAATTTTAGAACAAGTTCTGGCAACAAACAATTCAAATACTAATCTAAATGTTGAATTGTGCTAATTGCGAAAGGATTGCGTGAATAACTTGATTTAAACCTGTCAATTGTGAAAATATATGTTTTCAATATACGAAACTATTTCATCAAGTGTATTGCCTCAGCGGAAGTGACAAGAACGGGCAAGCACGTGGCGTAGTGGTTGGAGTCCATTGGGTAATTTCATACAGCTAAATATACAGTTAAATAAGTATCTTATAGTATTTCTGCTGTTCTACATGTAATAAGACAAAGTTGCTACTATCTTAACTAGAGGAATAATTGTGTAAAATCAATATTCAGACAACATACAAAGCCATACATGCAAGACAACATCTACGTGAATTGTATTCAATGCAAATTGATATGTTTTGACTTATCCTTTTGAAGAATATTGCAGCAATGAGGATAGAGGCTCAGTCGTGATGTCAAGGTCACACGTCCGTAGAAGAGTGAACGTGAACACTGCTAACTTCGTCCGTATCAACTAAAACAAAAAATCAGCAAGCTGCAGCTTTGAAATTTTTTAAAAATATTATGATTTAAAAATGGTGTTTTCATGGTAACGATGTATAAATTATTGTCTGGTTAGACATAGCGTATTTACATTTCCAACTAGGTAATTATTCAAAACAACTATGTGTGACTCTATTTAGTTTATTGTGAGTTATAAGAAAGGATTATAGAATAAAATGTTTGTGGAAATATTGTTTTAGATGATTCTTTTTCTGCATTTTACTTTGAATTGATGAAAATGGGTATGGCAAACTTGGTGACAAGGAAATGTTGCTATTTATAAGAATTGGGTTACAAAACTTTTCGCCAACATAATATATTCTTGACACAGTTACTAGATCAGCCCCAGACGAGCTTTGTCACACTTGCGGATAGTACATGCAAGAATTGTTGATATCTAGTAAATAACACAATCTTTCACTGTCCCTAGTAACATTGTTATTGACGTCATTTGCTGATGAGGGATCAGATTCAATTAATATACTTAGCATATTATGTATTTTGTCTCTTTAAAAAAATTATAAAAATACACATGTAGAACATAATATTACAGTTTTCATGTTCCACCCATATAACTCTATTATCTCGTGTAAGTATAATTGATCAAATCAGTCGATATGTAAGAACTCCTCGTGTGGCAATAATCGTACACGATTATAAAATTATGATACTGGAAGAAATTGAAGATATGGGAAATATTAAACAAGACTCGTCTATAATATTAAAATTCAGGAGAAGTTGTATTGCTGTGCTGCTCCAGTACTAGGGTTTTAAGAAAGGGTTCAACCCTTACTCTTAGCCGAAACGCCAGAGCAAAATGAGGCTTCTGTAATTCAATTCAGCGATGTAATGTTTATGTAAGCCCCCTCAGAAGTGAGACGCAGCGTGGTGTAAGTGATTGCGACGGAATTCAGGTTATGTCGCCACACATTCTTTTTGCGCCAGCTTTTTTATGGCGCAAAATGCAAAATGCTTGCTCCGCCATTTTAACTTTTATAAAGGAACTTTATCCTTTGAACTAGTTGGTAAGTTACGCTTATCACACTTTATGATTCTTGAAAATATAAATATAAATGGCGAATAAAACATGTTATAAAGTAATGTATATGAGATCCATTAAACGTTACTTCAAAATTTTAAAAGACCAACCTTGGGAGGGATTGGGACTGCCTGTATTTAAAACAGTTGCCGTGCATTCACCACTGTTGCTATATCCAACAGCAATGGCTACAATGACCCTGTTATGCGCACCCAGGTTAGAGCATTGCATGGTACTATAGGGTCAGTCCTTGGGGAAGTCGTCACCGTTCTACCATGTAATACTCCCCTCCCTTATTAGGTTGGTTAATTGGGATATCTTAGTTTACGTCACATGTGCTGCTATTTACCGTAGACAATGTGGATCTACACGACAAGAGATTAATGTAGTGTCGGAAATTCTCAACATTACCTAGTAACCGTAACAGCGTTTTGGGTTTTCGGATTACGTAATGTTTAATAATTATTTCTGTCCTAGTAGACTGAGGCTAGAAAACAGTATTTTTATACTACGAGCCTGTTTAGATAAAAAGAAAACATTTGAATCTCGGTATTAATTTAAATCATATAAATAAGGAAACTACTATATATGTTTTTGTATTGTTGAGTTACAAATACTGTTCTACCTCTAAATATATGTCATTATTATTATAGTAAAATATTTATGCTCCATTAGGATCTTAATAATAAGATAAGTATTCCACGTTTACCTGATATAAAACAATAAGACCACTGCTAAACATCTTTAAGTTATCCATAAGACCAATTTATAAAGTTACGATAGCTCGAAGCCGAGGCCCATGGATTTTCATGGACCATAATTTAAAATGCATCTATTTGGTCTAAACCAAGTACAAGTTTCTGTTAGTACCATGTACCATGCTTTAAACACTGTAAATTTAAGATTTAATAATGAAGCAATATACGAGCTGCTAAGCTACACTACATATTTGATCACAGCTTGGGTAAAGATCTCTGTATAAATTACTGATTCCTAGATAGCAACGGATATATCTATTAATTAACATAATATTTATAAATATCACCACAAGTTAGTGTTTTAATAGTAGTTAGCGAATTCAATGTCTGGTTTTATTATAGGAGGAGGATCTACGTAAATTTCCGGGAAAATTATATTTAATTCAATGTTTTAACTGACTGATGCAACGTATATTCGATCAGATCATGAGTACGGATCACTGTAAACATTACTGACCTAAATAACAAAATATAGTGAAATATTCTTGAAAGGGACTATAATTTCACGTTGGAGATCAACAGCGGTAAGAAGATACGCATATTCTGGTCACGTGGTCATGAGATGTATCGATCCTTCATAATACCTATATATGATGGATGGCTCAAACAAGATCATGATTTAGATGCTTGGGAGAAATGTATAATTCTTAGCATATAGCGTAACGTTTATTTGTCAGTAAGGAGACTGAAATTGTTATTACTATTTTACCTGTCACTAAATGCACATTCTTAAAGTTTGGAAATATATTTTCTATCAAGCACATCAATATTTTTAAACATAGCACAATAAAAAAAAACTATTTCGTACAATCATACATACAGACTTATATATGTTTATAATAAATATGCACTCTATTTATAAGTAATACGATATACGAAAACAAGTAATAGTACACTTGTTAGCTCTTAATTAATAATATTGCATACAGTGTATAAGCATTAAAATGTACCAACTTTCCATTCTTATCTGTCAATTAAACTGAATTACTTATGCATAAGTTCAGTATTGCACAACGTAGTTTCTTTACACAAAAGTTATCACGTTCACTATAACTCATGCGTCCCGCGTGAATTGATTTTGTTCCGATCTCGCACTGATGATGTCGTGTTTGTTTTGTTACTAATGGACAGTATCATTTGCAATGTACAGAGCAATACTTTCAAAACCTTACAGTCGTCTACAAAACAGTGTTTATAATGTACATAACGAAATTTAATAGCAAGGCAAAAAATATAAAATTGTTATTTACCAGTTTGAAGAGTATTGGCTGAACTTACAAGTTACAAGTCCCTTAAAAATAAAGATTGTATTCGACATTCAATTTAACGTGCACTAGTTCTTCTTTTATATTAATCCGATTACAAATTTAGGTTACACTAAGCTTCTTTAACTAAATTTTGTAGATTTTTAAATCGTTAAATCTTTTTTAATTGAGACGAATATATGTATTTTTCGGCAATATACCGTTTAACCTTTTATAAATCATAATTATAGTTGTAACTCAGAGTCGTGAAAGCACTGTTACTTGTTTTATTTGGCTAATCAATTCTAGATTTACTCAATACAATAACTATATATATATATATATATATATATATATATATATATATATATATATATATATTAGTAGTGATAACCACAGGATAGGAAAATATTTCAAAACAACATTAAAACATGTTTTAATTACATTTAAATTAAAACTATAATTTCTCATACATACTCTTTTTAAATAGAAACATACAAATGTACATCACGTTAGTGCAGTTAAAATGTATAGAAGTAATTATGTATATAACTGGTCACACACGTGGGAAGGTCTGGAGCAGGTTCCGGCAACAAACACTGCTTCTAATTTGGCGCATTAGTTTTTTACAAAGAGATTTATTAAATTTGTATGCTCATAACGTTTTCCTTTTACATATATATTTCTAATATGACTAATTGGAGCGCTAATAATAATTTTCTTTGTTTTTGAAACTCAGAGGCATTACATGAACGTTGCATTTTTGTTCATATATATTCTTGATTATAATTGCAGAATTTTTAATCAAGGAGTAGTTTTACTCAAAACCTATATACATTAGAACTCAACAGAGCCTTATTGCAATCATGTTGTTGTACGTCGGTTAGTTTCTCTGTCAATGTCTCCGTCTGTCTGTGCGATAACTATAAATAGTAAGAAGATTCTTGCGTCTTGAAACTTGTTAAATATGTTCATATTTGTCGAACTCTGAACTATTTTGAGTTTTAGATCATACGGTTAAAAGTCACCCGTCTGTCTGTAGGCTCCTCGTGGTCCAAGGAAGAACCTTATTGGTATTTAGGTTGAAAGTTCAAAGAGCAGTTAATATCTCCGTCTGTCTGTCCGTCTGGGTAATAACACTTGACAGTAAGGTCGTAGAGACTTTAATTAGGGGTGTCGGTTCCGCTTAGCCCTAGGTAGAACTCATTTATTTTGGGGTATATAGACCAAAGGGCAGTCCGTTCTTATTGATTGTTTTACCAGTGTATTCAAAACCAAGGAAACATCCTTTTTCCTTGTTGTTGAGCTTTATTCGTCAGCCTTTTTATCATGGCCGAAACTAAATTCGTTATACTTATAGGTGGCCATGTTCAGCAGGCCTGTGCCACAACATCTACTTGGGTACTGACGTCGATTGGTGTTTGTGTCAGTCTAAGATATGGAAAACATAAGATTCATAAGAAAAACTGTCATGCTCCTGAATGCTGGACAGCAACGATGCTTATAATAACATTTCCATGATTGGATATGCAAAATCATTGAACTTGGTGTAGTACAACAAAGTTTCATGTTAAATTTCAAGTATATAACTCAGTTCATGTTCAAAATATTAATGACATACATACTGAACCATTTTTAGTTCAATTGGATATTAAAGTTCAGTTGAATCCGATTAGAGCATTGCAAAATAAAAAGACTCTGGAGAATCGTGTATTATCTCTTGGATGCAGAATAGAGGCGTTTCGGATTTATGAAATAATGAAATGTGATAATTACACTTAAGTACCAGTAATAGAGCCCGGGCTGAAACTTGAAACAGAGCCATTGTCGTCTAGAGTATTGATCTAGACTTGAATGTACGAGGATCTTATAAGGTTGTTTGTACTCTTGGCATTTGCGTGGATATAAGTATTGCTGCTACCGTCTTGTTTGATACATCAAGCTGTTCAATTTTATAGACACAGGAGGTTAACTGCTGTTTTAAATAAATGTAAACAATCATCATTAATCCCACATTCATTCTGATTAACCATTTTATAATGTGATTAATAGAGATTTTAGATTTTACTGTAGTAAGTATAAACTGGATTTGTTGGGTTGTCCACAACTCGAAACAATATTAATATATTTTATTATCATATGACGTAAGGAAATTATACTGTTAAAACTAAAGATATAAGTAAAATTTTTTATTATAATGCCAAATAAAAATGCCAAATAAGTTAAATTTCATAAATGCCGAATTCCGTATATTTAATTTATATTATCTAAATTCAAAACAAAATGTCAGGTTTTCTGTGCTATCTAGATTGTTTCTAGAATAGGTTTAATCTATAGATTTAATATATAGATGTATATTGTTTATATATAATCAATACATATATATATATATTGAGACAGAAACTAACATACTTGTTACGAGTCCTAATTTATAACTCAAGAGAACCCTAAGAGAGAAATTAAAAAACCCTTTATTTGAACTGAATCACTGCTGTTTTACAATACTTTCATCTGTAATAAATTAATAGGGAATGATACAAACAAAACAGTTTATTTATTTTCAAGTGAAGTATGGAAGACGTCGATTCATTTATGTTAGTGATTCAAATTTATATTATAATATAATTAACCAATACATTACTAAAGTCATGAGTAATTTTAATTATATTGAGACTATTAACACTATTCTCATGTAAGCATATACTGAACCAAATAATATAAGTGTGCCATTCCGAAACAACAATTTTAACCAAATTGATTTAAACTTTTTAGTAGAACAATACATTACCTTGTGTATGTGTAGTGTGTGTATTAGTGTGAGTGGGGCGACTTCTTGCCGAATTGGCCGCATCACCCTGTAACAATGAGAAAAGACATCATGAAATAGTGTATCATGGTAAACCATAGAGTTTCCAAAACCAATTTAATTATAGAAATATACGATAAATAAATAAATAGGTTTAATACAAAGTATATTCATGGAGCAAATATCTAATATCCAATATTAGCATATAAATGTAGTTACCTTAATATGTTGTGTAGTGGAGAGTTATTGTTGTAATTAAATGTAGTTCTACACGCACGCATACTTTCATACTTTTCCATTCAATCATCATTCATACTTTGTGTATTTTGCAACACACGTGGAATAGTGTTACGTGTTAATGTCAAAGAGGGGACGACAAGCCGACGCAGGACCGAAGCTACCTGAAAATAATCAGAACAAAACACTCGAATCACAAATACGACATCAATTAGTAGGCTAACTTATAATAACTTGAAATTTGACTAAAACTGTAGTTTCAGAATGGCATTAAATTTACACCTGAATTGTCCCATATACTTACGGTACTGTGTCATCCCGCATTGAGGATAAGAAATATAGCCTACTGAAACATGGTTTCAAATTAATAATCAAAACATAATTAGTAAATTAATAAACTAATACTTAGCATAGATAATATTGTAGTGATATAAAGTGAATTTATATGTATATATGTTCCAGTAGCCAAGTTGTCTAAGACGTTGAACTTTGAATCTAAGCTAGAAATAGCACAGGTTTAACTTTTGCTTTTGCACAGAAAAATTAAAAAAAATAGTATATGTGACATATTTTTAATTAAGTGGTATTAAGGTTTCTTCAAATGTCTGTTGGAAGTATCATTTAAAGAAAAACAATCTATTATAGTTTGATAAAACGTCGTGGCTATTCTGTGACATAAAAAGTGACCAGTGATATTTTTACGCAATAATTTTTGTCAATGTAGATAGTCTTGATGGAGAAACTAAAAATCATGATTTTGACAAGTGAGGTCGCTAACACACTGAGACAAGAATTGACTGATGTCAAGGCAGACCGACATGAGTACCGTAATCACCAGTCCGACTCACGGTCGAGTCTTAATCTGCGGTCGTGTTCTCGCTCCAGCAGCCGAAATCGAAATGGCGTGTGCTGGTGTCACTGGAGGTTCGGGACCAAGCCAGAAAATGTACTATTCCCTGTCAGGACGCTGCCAGACCTCGGGAAATGAGCTGGGAATCACTATCAAACCCACACTAATGTCAATCCGCCGCGCCGTCTCTTTATCACGGACAGAGTGAAGAAACAGTCATTTCTTGTATACACTGGAATAGATGTTTGTCCATCCAAAATTATGCTTTAGTGGGGAAGGGTAAAATAAGAGATTTTTGCAAGGAATATTTTCACCATCACTTAAAGTCTCATTTATTAAAGACGAAAATAGTCAGGTGCTGTTCTGGATCTATGACGTACAAAAAAAACGAGAAAAACTGTGTATTACTGTAATATCGACTCACAATTGTAATATGAGTTGTCGTAATAGTGAATTACATTGTAAACTGCTTATAAATAAGATAATAAAAAAAATATTTTTTGGCTAGTAAAAAAAGTTTCTGTAATTGCTACAACTTTTCACATGAAAAGTTAAACCAGAAATGTCCAAGTATTTGTAAATATAGAATATTAAAAAAAAATTAAATTATGTTGTATTAAGACAATTATGATAGCTTTGTTATATATACTGTATACTCTTATAAATATGCATGAAGAGAAGCAATAATAGGACTGCTACTGTGGGGAGTTTAATATTACTGTCTATGAGTAACGCGCTAGTCATACCAATATGATCAGTGTTTTTGCTTTTTTGTTTTACTGAACGATGGCAAATGTCCGGAAAAATCCTGTTTCCTTCACTATCTTTCCATCGTCAAAAATAACCTTCAAACAAGGGAATGAACTTATAATCAAGAAAATCAAGTGCTATATACGTTTTTTAGTTATATTTGTTTAAGTTATGCTCAAAGTTTTATGTATACGGTAGCAAAGTTCTATAAAGCATTTGAACTTTCACTTCGGTAATTTTTAGAAACTCTACATACATGTACGTAATATGATGTACTCATACAACGTTCACTGTATGCTCCACATCAGACATTGTTGGAATTATTGACAATAGGCAGGCTTGTGACGTAATGTTAATTGCGTGATAAACACTGTCTGCCATTGTTTTGTTTTTTAAAACACTCTAGAGAAAGTCTTTGTGATGACATATATGGTTGAAGTGCAATATTTTGTACATTCTTTTGTAACTGACTAATTAATATTAGAATGGTAATGAATAATTGAGCTCTTGGCGTTTCTTCTATAACAGAATTTAGAAGTATACAATAAACAAGTCAGTAAAAAAATCCTAATACTTAAATATTATATATAATGGAAACGGCTTCTCTAAGAATAGAACGAGTTATATCCAGTCAAGGACACGCACTTCAAGTCAGTAGGTTAATTTGTTGTAGATATATTCCCCTGATTGATTGGCAAAGCTATTATTCAGTTAATTAAAAATTCCAGTTCAATATGAGTTCATGTTTAATTTAGTGTTAGTGTTCAAGTCTATATAGCACTTGATTTTCTTGATTATAAGTTCATTCCCTTGTTTGAAGGTTATTTTTGACGATGGAAAGATAGTGAAGGAAACAGGATTTTTCCGGACATTTGCCATCGTTCAGTAAAACAAAAAAGCAAAAACACTGATCATATTGGTATGACTAGCGCGTTACTCATAGACAGTAATTTAAATTAAACTCCCCACAGTAGCAGTCCTATTATTGCTTCTCTTCATGCATATTTATAAGAGTATACAGTATATATAACAAAGCTATCATAATTGTCTTAATACAACATAATTTAATTTTTTTTTAATATTCTATATTTACAAATACTTGGACATTTCTGGTTTAACTTTTCATGTGAAAAGTTGTAGCAATTACAGAAACTTTTTTTACTAGCCAAAAAATATTTTTTTTATTATCTTATTTATAAGCAGTTTACAATGTAATTCACTATTACGACAACTCATATTACAATTGTGAGTCGATATTACAGTAATACACAGTTTTTCTCGTTTTTTTTGTACGTCATAGATCCAGAACAGCACCTGACTATTTTCGTCTTTAATAAATGAGACTTTAAGTGATGGTGAAAATATTCCTTGCAAAATCTCTTATTTTACCCTTCCCCACTAAAGCATAATTTTGGATGGACAAACATCTATTCCAGTGTATACAAGAAATGACTGTTTCTTCACTCTGTCCGTGATAAAGAGACGGCGCGGCGGATTGACATTAGTGTGGGTTTGATAGTGATTCCCAGCTCATTTCCCGAGGTCTGGCAGCGTCCTGACAGGGAATAGTACATTTTCTGGCTTGGTCCCGAACCTCCAGTGACACCAGCACACGCCATTTCGATTTCGGCTGCTGGAGCGAGAACACGACCGCAGATTAAGACTCGACCGTGAGTCGGACTGGTGATTACGGTACTCATGTCGGTCTGCCTTGACATCAGTCAATTCTTGTCTCAGTGTGTTAGCGACCTCACTTGTCAAAATCATGATTTTTAGTTTCTCCATCAAGACTATCTACATTGACAAAAATTATTGCGTAAAAATATCACTGGTCACTTTTTATGTCACAGAATAGCCACGACGTTTTATCAAACTATAATAGATTGTTTTTCTTTAAATGATACTTCCAACAGACATTTGAAGAAACCTTAATACCACTTAATTAAAAATATGTCACATATACTATTTTTTTTTAATTTTTCTGTGCAAAAGCAAAAGTTAAACCTGTGCTATTTCTAGCTTAGATTCAAAGTTCAACGTCTTAGACAACTTGGCTACTGGAACATATATACATATAAATTCACTTTATATCACTACAATATTATCTATGCTAAGTATTAGTTTATTAATTTACTAATTATGTTTTGATTATTAATTTGAAACCATGTTTCAGTAGGCTATATTTCTTATCCTCAATGCGGGATGACACAGTACCGTAAGTATATGGGACAATTCAGGTGTAAATTTAATGCCATTCTGAAACTACAGTTTTAGTCAAATTTCAAGTTATTATAAGTTAGCCTACTAATTGATGTCGTATTTGTGATTCGAGTGTTTTGTTCTGATTATTTTCAGGTAGCTTCGGTCCTGCGTCGGCTTGTCGTCCCCTCTTTGACATTAACACGTAACACTATTCCACGTGTGTTGCAAAATACACAAAGTATGAATGATGATTGAATGGAAAAGTATGAAAGTATGCGTGCGTGTAGAACTACATTTAATTACAACAATAACTCTCCACTACACAACATATTAAGGTAACTACATTTATATGCTAATATTGGATATTAGATATTTGCTCCATGAATATACTTAGTATTAAACCTATTTATTTATTTATCGTATATTTCTATAATTAAATTGGTTTTGGAAACTCTATGGTTTACCATGATACACTATTTCATGATGTCTTTTCTCATTGTTACAGGGTGATGCGGCCAATTCGGCAAGAAGTCGCCCCACTCACACTAATACACACACTACACATACACAAGGTAATGTATTGTTCTACTAAAAAGTTTAAATCAATTTGGTTAAAATTGTTGTTTCAGAATGGCACACTTATATTATTTGGTTCAGTATATGCTTACATGAGAATAGTGTTAATAGTCTCAATATAATTAAAATTACTCATGACTTTAGTAATGTATTGGTTAATTATATTATAATATAAATTTGAATCACTAACATAAATGAATCGACGTCTTCCATACTTCACTTGAAAATAAATAAACTGTTTTGTTTGTATCATTCCCTATTAATTTATTACAGATGAAAGTATTGTAAAACAGCAGTGATTCAGTTCAAATAAAGGGTTTTTTAATTTCTCTCTTAGGGTTCTCTTGAGTTATAAATTAGGACTCGTAACAAGTGTGTTAGTTTCTGTCTCAATATATATATATATATGTATTGATTATATATAAACAATATACATCTATATATTAAATCTAT
Source organism: Homalodisca vitripennis (assembly GCF_021130785.1). Taxonomy (NCBI): domain Eukaryota; kingdom Metazoa; phylum Arthropoda; class Insecta; order Hemiptera; family Cicadellidae; genus Homalodisca; species Homalodisca vitripennis. The sequence continues at coordinate 29,298 of NW_025776669.1, forward strand.
AGATTAAACCTATTCTAGAAACAATCTAGATAGCACAGAAAACCTGACATTTTGTTTTGAATTTAGATAATATAAATTAAATATACGGAATTCGGCATTTATGAAATTTAACTTATTTGGCATTTTTATTTGGCATTATAATAAAAAATTTTACTTATATCTTTAGTTTTAACAGTATAATTTCCTTACGTCATATGATAATAAAATATATTAATATTGTTTCGAGTTGTGGACAACCCAACAAATCCAGTTTATACTTACTACAGTAAAATCTAAAATCTCTATTAATCACATTATAAAATGGTTAATCAGAATGAATGTGGGATTAATGATGATTGTTTACATTTATTTAAAACAGCAGTTAACCTCCTGTGTCTATAAAATTGAACAGCTTGATGTATCAAACAAGACGGTAGCAGCAATACTTATATCCACGCAAATGCCAAGAGTACAAACAACCTTATAAGATCCTCGTACATTCAAGTCTAGATCAATACTCTAGACGACAATGGCTCTGTTTCAAGTTTCAGCCCGGGCTCTATTACTGGTACTTAAGTGTAATTATCACATTTCATTATTTCATAAATCCGAAACGCCTCTATTCTGCATCCAAGAGATAATACACGATTCTCCAGAGTCTTTTTATTTTGCAATGCTCTAATCGGATTCAACTGAACTTTAATATCCAATTGAACTAAAAATGGTTCAGTATGTATGTCATTAATATTTTGAACATGAACTGAGTTATATACTTGAAATTTAACATGAAACTTTGTTGTACTACACCAAGTTCAATGATTTTGCATATCCAATCATGGAAATGTTATTATAAGCATCGTTGCTGTCCAGCATTCAGGAGCATGACAGTTTTTCTTATGAATCTTATGTTTTCCATATCTTAGACTGACACAAACACCAATCGACGTCAGTACCCAAGTAGATGTTGTGGCACAGGCCTGCTGAACATGGCCACCTATAAGTATAACGAATTTAGTTTCGGCCATGATAAAAAGGCTGACGAATAAAGCTCAACAACAAGGAAAAAGGATGTTTCCTTGGTTTTGAATACACTGGTAAAACAATCAATAAGAACGGACTGCCCTTTGGTCTATATACCCCAAAATAAATGAGTTCTACCTAGGGCTAAGCGGAACCGACACCCCTAATTAAAGTCTCTACGACCTTACTGTCAAGTGTTATTACCCAGACGGACAGACAGACGGAGATATTAACTGCTCTTTGAACTTTCAACCTAAATACCAATAAGGTTCTTCCTTGGACCACGAGGAGCCTACAGACAGACGGGTGACTTTTAACCGTATGATCTAAAACTCAAAATAATTCAGAGTTCGACAAATATGAACATATTTAACAAGTTTCAAGACGCAAGAATCTTCTTACTATTTATAGTTATCGCACAGACAGACGGAGACATTGACAGAGAAACTAACCGACGTACAACAACATGATTGCAATAAGGCTCTGTTGAGTTCTAATGTATATAGGTTTTGAGTAAAACTACTCCTTGATTAAAAATTCTGCAATTATAATCAAGAATATATATGAACAAAAATGCAACGTTCATGTAATGCCTCTGAGTTTCAAAAACAAAGAAAATTATTATTAGCGCTCCAATTAGTCATATTAGAAATATATATGTAAAAGGAAAAACGTTATGAGCATACAAATTTAATAAATCTCTTTGTAAAAAACTAATGCGCCAAATTAGAAGCAGTGTTTGTTGCCGGAACCTGCTCCAGACCTTCCCACGTGTGTGACCAGTTATATACATAATTACTTCTATACATTTTAACTGCACTAACGTGATGTACATTTGTATGTTTCTATTTAAAAAGAGTATGTATGAGAAATTATAGTTTTAATTTAAATGTAATTAAAACATGTTTTAATGTTGTTTTGAAATATTTTCCTATCCTGTGGTTATCACTACTAATATATATATATATATATATATATATATATATATATATATATATATATATATATATATATATAGTTATTGTATTGAGTAAATCTAGAATTGATTAGCCAAATAAAACAAGTAACAGTGCTTTCACGACTCTGAGTTACAACTATAATTATGATTTATAAAAGGTTAAACGGTATATTGCCGAAAAATACATATATTCGTCTCAATTAAAAAAGATTTAACGATTTAAAAATCTACAAAATTTAGTTAAAGAAGCTTAGTGTAACCTAAATTTGTAATCGGATTAATATAAAAGAAGAACTAGTGCACGTTAAATTGAATGTCGAATACAATCTTTATTTTTAAGGGACTTGTAACTTGTAAGTTCAGCCAATACTCTTCAAACTGGTAAATAACAATTTTATATTTTTTGCCTTGCTATTAAATTTCGTTATGTACATTATAAACACTGTTTTGTAGACGACTGTAAGGTTTTGAAAGTATTGCTCTGTACATTGCAAATGATACTGTCCATTAGTAACAAAACAAACACGACATCATCAGTGCGAGATCGGAACAAAATCAATTCACGCGGGACGCATGAGTTATAGTGAACGTGATAACTTTTGTGTAAAGAAACTACGTTGTGCAATACTGAACTTATGCATAAGTAATTCAGTTTAATTGACAGATAAGAATGGAAAGTTGGTACATTTTAATGCTTATACACTGTATGCAATATTATTAATTAAGAGCTAACAAGTGTACTATTACTTGTTTTCGTATATCGTATTACTTATAAATAGAGTGCATATTTATTATAAACATATATAAGTCTGTATGTATGATTGTACGAAATAGTTTTTTTTTATTGTGCTATGTTTAAAAATATTGATGTGCTTGATAGAAAATATATTTCCAAACTTTAAGAATGTGCATTTAGTGACAGGTAAAATAGTAATAACAATTTCAGTCTCCTTACTGACAAATAAACGTTACGCTATATGCTAAGAATTATACATTTCTCCCAAGCATCTAAATCATGATCTTGTTTGAGCCATCCATCATATATAGGTATTATGAAGGATCGATACATCTCATGACCACGTGACCAGAATATGCGTATCTTCTTACCGCTGTTGATCTCCAACGTGAAATTATAGTCCCTTTCAAGAATATTTCACTATATTTTGTTATTTAGGTCAGTAATGTTTACAGTGATCCGTACTCATGATCTGATCGAATATACGTTGCATCAGTCAGTTAAAACATTGAATTAAATATAATTTTCCCGGAAATTTACGTAGATCCTCCTCCTATAATAAAACCAGACATTGAATTCGCTAACTACTATTAAAACACTAACTTGTGGTGATATTTATAAATATTATGTTAATTAATAGATATATCCGTTGCTATCTAGGAATCAGTAATTTATACAGAGATCTTTACCCAAGCTGTGATCAAATATGTAGTGTAGCTTAGCAGCTCGTATATTGCTTCATTATTAAATCTTAAATTTACAGTGTTTAAAGCATGGTACATGGTACTAACAGAAACTTGTACTTGGTTTAGACCAAATAGATGCATTTTAAATTATGGTCCATGAAAATCCATGGGCCTCGGCTTCGAGCTATCGTAACTTTATAAATTGGTCTTATGGATAACTTAAAGATGTTTAGCAGTGGTCTTATTGTTTTATATCAGGTAAACGTGGAATACTTATCTTATTATTAAGATCCTAATGGAGCATAAATATTTTACTATAATAATAATGACATATATTTAGAGGTAGAACAGTATTTGTAACTCAACAATACAAAAACATATATAGTAGTTTCCTTATTTATATGATTTAAATTAATACCGAGATTCAAATGTTTTCTTTTTATCTAAACAGGCTCGTAGTATAAAAATACTGTTTTCTAGCCTCAGTCTACTAGGACAGAAATAATTATTAAACATTACGTAATCCGAAAACCCAAAACGCTGTTACGGTTACTAGGTAATGTTGAGAATTTCCGACACTACATTAATCTCTTGTCGTGTAGATCCACATTGTCTACGGTAAATAGCAGCACATGTGACGTAAACTAAGATATCCCAATTAACCAACCTAATAAGGGAGGGGAGTATTACATGGTAGAACGGTGACGACTTCCCCAAGGACTGACCCTATAGTACCATGCAATGCTCTAACCTGGGTGCGCATAACAGGGTCATTGTAGCCATTGCTGTTGGATATAGCAACAGTGGTGAATGCACGGCAACTGTTTTAAATACAGGCAGTCCCAATCCCTCCCAAGGTTGGTCTTTTAAAATTTTGAAGTAACGTTTAATGGATCTCATATACATTACTTTATAACATGTTTTATTCGCCATTTATATTTATATTTTCAAGAATCATAAAGTGTGATAAGCGTAACTTACCAACTAGTTCAAAGGATAAAGTTCCTTTATAAAAGTTAAAATGGCGGAGCAAGCATTTTGCATTTTGCGCCATAAAAAAGCTGGCGCAAAAAGAATGTGTGGCGACATAACCTGAATTTCGTCGCAATCACTTACACCACGCTGCGTCTCACTTCTGAGGGGGCTTACATAAACATTACATCGCTGAATTGAATTACAGAAGCCTCATTTTGCTCTGGCGTTTCGGCTAAGAGTAAGGGTTGAACCCTTTCTTAAAACCCTAGTACTGGAGCAGCACAGCAATACAACTTCTCCTGAATTTTAATATTATAGACGAGTCTTGTTTAATATTTCCCATATCTTCAATTTCTTCCAGTATCATAATTTTATAATCGTGTACGATTATTGCCACACGAGGAGTTCTTACATATCGACTGATTTGATCAATTATACTTACACGAGATAATAGAGTTATATGGGTGGAACATGAAAACTGTAATATTATGTTCTACATGTGTATTTTTATAATTTTTTTAAAGAGACAAAATACATAATATGCTAAGTATATTAATTGAATCTGATCCCTCATCAGCAAATGACGTCAATAACAATGTTACTAGGGACAGTGAAAGATTGTGTTATTTACTAGATATCAACAATTCTTGCATGTACTATCCGCAAGTGTGACAAAGCTCGTCTGGGGCCGATCTAGTAACTGTGTCAAGAATATATTATGTTGGCGAAAAGTTTTGTAACCCAATTCTTATAAATAGCAACATTTCCTTGTCACCAAGTTTGCCATACCCATTTTCATCAATTCAAAGTAAAATGCAGAAAAAGAATCATCTAAAACAATATTTCCACAAACATTTTATTCTATAATCCTTTCTTATAACTCACAATAAACTAAATAGAGTCACACATAGTTGTTTTGAATAATTACCTAGTTGGAAATGTAAATACGCTATGTCTAACTAGACAATAATTTATACATCGTTACCATGAAAACACCATTTTTAAATCATAATATTTTTAAAAAATTTCAAAGCTGCAGCTTGCTGATTTTTTGTTTTAGTTGATACGGACGAAGTTAGCAGTGTTCACGTTCACTCTTCTACGGACGTGTGACCTTGACATCACGACTGAGCCTCTATCCTCATTGCTGCAATATTCTTCAAAAGGATAAGTCAAAACATATCAATTTGCATTGAATACAATTCACGTAGATGTTGTCTTGCATGTATGGCTTTGTATGTTGTCTGAATATTGATTTTACACAATTATTCCTGTAGTTAAGATAGTAGCAACTTTGTCTTATTACATGTAGAACAGCAGAAATACTATAAGATACTTATTTAACTGTATATTTAGCTGTATGAAATTACCCAATGGACTCCAACCACTACGCCACGTGCTTGCCCGTTCTTGTCACTTCCGCTGAGGCAATACACTTGATGAAATAGTTTCGTATATTGAAAACATATATTTTCACAATTGACAGGTTTAAATCAAGTTATTCACGCAATCCTTTCGCAATTAGCACAATTCAACATTTAGATTAGTATTTGAATTGTTTGTTGCCAGAACTTGTTCTAAAATTTCTCACGTATGATAATTACTTTGAAAAATATTTCTTCTCATGTTTATTATTTTAAGTGGTGTACGTCCAGGAGCCCAGGGCCAATTTGTATTGTTTAAGTACATAAATTCGTGCTCGAAATATATTGGGAAGTTTATCTTAGGAAAGAAGTTAATTATAATTTTTGCGTGTTGTCGAGGTGGTCAAAAAGGAAGGGTATGAAAAGTGTTTAAAATATATAATAACACTGTTTTCTCAAATCATATTTCTATAGCTTTAACGTAAAACTTAAAGCTTTAAAGTTATAGTTTTTTCTACTATCTGTTTCTATAACAGTATCATAATTATATTTTAATTATTTTAAAGCCGGCGTTGAATATATAAATACAAGAAAAAAACTCAGAAAAGATTATTGTTTGATATTTTTAACTCTTCCGATCCTTTCCCATTATAGCTTCCACCAAAAGTAGAGTGTTGGACGATCGATTCTTTCAGGCCAAATTCTAAACTCATATTAATTAGGTGTTATTGATAAGTTTTATATCAACAGGCAAAGCTCAACTTGCATTGTAACTGTACTATTTCATGCAAATAGACACAAGTGATGTACTTGCTGTTTATGTTTACAAGCGTTAATGATAGTGAGTTCCTATCTGGATTAAATCAACATTTACAGAAGATTACAAGCGATAATCTCATGCGAAATAAAGCAATGCCCAAACTATATAAGTTAATTTTGTCAATAAGTTTTATATTCACCGGGTTCTTTTCAAGAAAACATGATTCAAATTAACTTTTTTAATTATGACAATTAAATATTTCCCATTCTTGTACCGTGATGTTTTATTAGCAAATAAATATTATGTTCTGACTATTAAATTTGAATTATGTTTCAGGCTACAATGCTACTCATCCTAAACATGAGAAGAACCAGTACAGTAAGTATTTGGGACATAACAAGTGTTTAATGCCATTCTGAAACTGCATTTTTAGTCAAACCTTCTAGTTTTTGAAATATTCTCTTTAAAGGTATTAGTGATTGGACAGCTAAAGGATTTGTGTCATATTTGTGATTCGAGAGTTGTGTTCTGATTATTTTAAGGTGGCCTCGGTCCTGCGTTAATCCGACGTCCTCTCTGTGACACTAACATTTAACACTACTCCACGTGTGTTGCAAAACACGCAAATTATGAATGTTGGTTGTATGGAAAAAAGTGTGAGAGTGTGCGTGCGTGTAGAACTACATTTAACTCAAACAATTATTCTCCATTACACAACATATTAAGGTATACTACATTTATATGCTTATATTAGAGTGCTTAAGTTTACATATTTATTCCATGAATATACATAATATTAAAAATATTTATTTAATGAAGGTATATTTCTGTAATTATATTGTTTTTTGGAACTCTGTCGTTTATTAATATACACTATTACATGCTGTATTTTCTGATTGTTACAGGGTGATGACGTCAATGTGGCAGGAGGTCGCCCCACTCACACTAATACACACACGACACATACGCTAGGTAAAGTATTTTCTAGTTAAAAATTTTATTATAAGTTTGGCTACAATAGTTATTTCAGAATGGCGCAATAATGTTGATTGTCTGATTATATGTTTGTAGAGAATAGTTTTTAATCTGTATGTAATTACAATTACTCACGGCAATTGTCAGGTCATGAGTTAAATTAATTTTATTTTACTATCTTAATAGTGATTTTTATGGACATTTAAAACGTTTTATATTGCAGTTCTTGAAAAGGAAGCAGGAGGCTTTATCCAGAGTGGAATATGACTATAATGACGCGTAAAGTTGTAATTAAAACTTCAGTGTTCCCAGTGGCAAAGAAATGTTATGCTGTAAATGTAATAAGTGTGTTTGTTTCGCCTCGTTTATAATTTGTTATCAAGGTTAGTAATTTTTCCGGAGATCTCTACTAAAGGTCTTACCATATGTTTAGCTACAAATACTAACTATATGGCTATGTTTACCGATGATCTGGCCAAATATGAAGTATGGCATAGTAGGCATATATCGTTTCATTATTAGTTCTTAAATGTGCAGTGTTTAAAGGATTTTATATGATAATGTTGGAATCTTTTCGTGACATAGATAGAATAGATGTATTTCAAATTATGGTCAATGTCACTCAGTGGGAATTGGTTGAGAGTTATCGAAACTTTATGTTGGTCCTATAGGTAACCTAAAACGTATCCCAATAGCAAAGATAAAACGACGAATAAATAAATAAAAATATACAACTTACTTTAGCCAATATATTGAAATGGCCATAAATGCCGCGGCATGCCGTATTATGGAAATGAAGTGATTATTCTAAACAGAAAATATTGTAAATTTTATCATTGTTGTTTCCTCATTGGGTTTTGTTAGATGTGTTGTAGATACCTATGTTTTGAGAATAAACATTAGAAAACATTTTCACTATTTAATAATTTAAACGATTATTATAACTAAATTATTGTAAATTCCTAAATTAAAATTCATTAAAATGGAATTTTTTTAACATAAATTTTAATATACATCTATTATGTAATTTACTATCCCGGGTTCACTATAAGAGATATAGGACAAATTTACGGTTAAGAATTAGTGCTATAACTGTGAGCATTATTTAGTATTAGTAAAAATATAGGTTATTAGAAACAAAAATACGAAAGAAAATAATTAATCCAGCTTTAACTGTCGGCACGGCTCGGTAGCCTCGTTCATCATGGTCACTCTATGTTCTGACAAGTTGGCTGTCCTGCCTCTACTGACGTCGATCTCCTTCGGTTTAATTAAGGTTCAGTTAATCCTAGATGCACTTATGTAGAGCATTAAATTTGGGAATAATTTTGATGTTAAAATTTGTTTGTCAAGCAAGAAAGAAAACAATTAACAATAATAAAAATAAAATTATATGGTCAATTACCAGAAAATAAACATTAACTTTATTTTATTATTTTCAGAGCAAAAATATCTTTCTAGGAACGATTTTAAAACCTTTAAACCCGGATCTTAAAATGATATAATCATTACTTTTTTAATAAGTTTATAGTAGAGTTTTATTTTAATACCTACACAGTTAATACCCAAAAAAGTTATTTTAATATTTTGTAATGTTGCCACGAAACATGGTATAAATATATAAAGGACTGGAATGAAGTTTTGAGAAAAGAGTCAAAATCAATTAATATATGAGGTTTTTGAAAAGGGCTTATAAAATATGTGGCACAAGAGAATCTTATTCTTGCGGATCATCATCTATTACACTTGGAGAGAGTCACTAACGGCAATAAAAAATATTTCTTAGCTCTAATATTCATTTACAAGATTTTACTTTCTGAATTAGAGATAAGAAATGATTATTAAAGCCATTTAAAACATGACTTACATTGTATCTTTCTTGTAAACCTGTGTAATTTTAAAAGATGAAACAATTAAGTGACAGCATTGTATTCTTCTAATAGAGACGTTTAATTTGATATAGGCTATTACTCAACGTCGTATGCGGATAAATAGTAATAGTATTTATCCGCATATTTTGAAAACTAACTGAATTATACACTAAAATATATTCTTTTAAACTTTGAAGAGGTTGATGATAGGACATTTCATTCCTGATTGGCTCGAAATAAATTCACGGGAGATATCTCAAAATAAAATGTTTTAAGAAAACTGAGTAACACGTAATGTGTAATGAATTTGCTATAGACTTGCATGTAGCCTTAGGGAACCTAGTTATATAATTCGATATGTTCTGTATACCTGCCTTTAACTATACGGTGCTTAAATAGGTTACATGAAATATTAAGTTAAATAAATCATCTATTAATAGGATTCGTCTTGTTGTACCACCCTTTGAAATTTAAATTTTTTTTTATCATAAATGATCATATACCTATTGTTGACACCTTCGTATCTGTTATTGTAAAATTTGTAGTTAATTAATTATGAGAATATACTGAAGGTTTAATTTGTGGTTTGGTTTTATTTATTATTTTCTATTTGAATTTTGGTAAAATACCCATATTTTGTAATCGAGCTTATTTAATTGTGTTATGAATACAGCAAGCGTAATCACTGCATAAAGTTTAAAATATCTCTAAAATAGTTGTAATTTCCTAAATGTACTCATTACCTACTACTTAAACCTCAGAGTATACCTTCAAGTGGTGGTACTATAACCTAATATAACCAAAGATTTTTGTTCAATCAGTGTTTACTATATAAAAATCTTTATGAATTTTAATATATTAAATAGTTAAAAAAGTACTTCTTTTATAATATAAAGCCAACATTTGTCCTTTATAAAATTTATGCCTTATCCTTACACGGCCACACCAAAGTAAGCGTATTTGTTGGCGTAACTGTTGTGTCTGTCACTTGGATACTTACATTTATCATGTCATTGTCAATGTTTCGATATTCATAAATTTTAAAAAAAATTGCCCCAAAACAATACAGTCCTATGTTTCATCCCGAAACTTAATGAGTTCTTGCATGGATGATTTGAATTATCACTTATTAGTTGCAACTTCAGTACGCTGACGACCTATAGCTGAACATTAATATTGCGGCTGAGTATTGTGTCTTTGACAGGAAATTCTGCAGATGGATAAGTCAAAACATCACATTTTTCATTAGATATAACTTAATTAGATGTAGTCTTGTATGTATGGCTGTAGATGCTGTTGAAAATTAGGCCTTGAGTTTAGATTGTAGCAACTCAAGCATTTGACTTATTACCTATAGAACAGCAGAAGTACTATAAACTACATATTTTAATGTATATTTAGCTACAGGTAATTACTGTATGGGCTCCTTCCACTACACTACATACTGTTTAGTTGTTATCACAACCTTTGAAACAGTACATTTGATTAAATAGATTCATAATTTAAAAATATAACTTGCTCTTGACACCAGTCTATGAAGTTATACACGCGATTTATGTGCATTGTTTACAGTTTAAAATGTTAATGTATTTCCTCAGAAGTAATTAATCTTGGTTTTTTTCACTGAACCATAGTGTGTGTATTAACGTAAACACACACAAAGGAAAAGAAAAACGGAGTATAAAAATCTAAGGACACGCGAATTAAGAGGCAAATTGGCAAAAGACTGGCGAGCACAAAGTGCACTTAAATGATTGGAAAGAGAGGTGGCGGAAAACGATATCAAATCAAAAAACAAATGTCGTAACCTCTCTATTTATATTACATAAATCGCAACCGCGAATAGAATAAATTTACTTTTTTTATCAACCGGGTTGTCAAATATAAATATCTGTTTCTTGTTTAAATCTACTAGGACTTCAGTAATAAACTAAACAAATATATTTTGAAACACTTAGTTGCCTTTATTAAGTATTTACACTGTAAAATTCAACACGTATGAGTGAGAATTTACGGATGTATATTATTTCTTGTAGCGTACATGCTTTTGTCTGTGGTAGATAGTGGCACACGTGACAACCTACATATCTTAATATACTAACCTAATAAGGGGGGGGGGATAATTCCATGGTAGAAGAGTGGCGACCTGTCCAAGGACTGGTCCTAGTACTATGGAATGCTGTAACCTGGGTGCGCATAACAGTTTCACTGCAACCATTGCTGTTGGTTCTGGTAACAGTGGTGAATGCATGGCTACTGTTTTAAGCACAGGCAGTCCCAATCCCTACCAAGGTTGTTAGTAAAATATTTTGAAAGTAACTTTTTAATAAATCTCACATACATTTCCTTCGTGATTCCGATATTTTTCCGTCTATATTATTACCTGACGGTGATTTGACACTTATTTCTGTGTCTGACGGTTGGTTGGTTTTAATGTAACGTGTTTTATGATGTAGATTTTTCTATGCATATCTTTCAGGCTTGGTCTACTAATTCTTACTTTTTCTTTGTTTTCACAGTAGTTTTGTTTTGAAGTGATGTTCATAAACAATGTCAACTTACAACAAATTAAGAATGCTACCGACCAATGCAAAATCGAAACCAAACAGCAGATGATTCACAATTTAATTATTTAACTACCAAATTAAAAGCTAAATGTTCTAAGCGAATAATGTTTCCTTAAGTGACCGGACTGTAAATAAAATTAACGTATTAGGGATTATTTGTTTGAGTATTTATTTTAAATACTACAGAGGATTTCACTGTTTTTTTAACTTGCACAATTGATTGTTTTATTTTAATTTAGATAATATTTTTTCAGGTAATGAAATAGTTATCACATTAATTACATGTTTATTTTTTTTTATAAATATTTGTAGTGAGAAGATCCAGTTGATTCTACACACAACGCATTAGACGCATTACTTCAGAGGCGATAAGAAGCAATGCAACTTTTGAAACGGAACAACATTATAAATGGAAACATTTGTCGATTAGAGGAACTTTTGTGATGCTGTATTGAAATCAATGGTAATTATAAATTATTCCATATTTTTAATGTAATTTATTCCAATCGTACAGGATCATATAAACATAATCTCACTTATTAATTCGTTCGGTAATCAGGCATTTTACTCAGTTAAAATTAGAGAACAAATCACAAAGTTGTTTTATAGAATCTTAGAGAAGATCTTAGATGGTTGGATCGAATAGTTTCTGTACTTGAACGTGAACACTATATAAACAATTGATAACTTGATGATAATCTCTGGCTGCTGTGACTGATGTAGAGACATATGATATATTAAGCCTGGCTAAAATGTCACCTACATTTAGTTTGCAGGGAGAAATCAACTAATTCTCTGTCCCTTATCAATTAATAATAAATTCCTAACGATATTACTGTGGATGCAAGAGTCAACAGTATACCGTAAAATTGCAAAGCACCTAACTCAAAAATAGTTATTTCCTATAGCAAACTGTGATTATAGAGTTGGGTTGTTATGAGATCTACGCCATTTAATTTCTCTTAACATTTCTTCCTTGTAGTGCGCTTTCTCCTTTCTTTTTATACATATTCTATTACGTGTTCTAAAGAACAATATTGATGATTGTCTGACTTGACTGCAATAACATTAAAAATATCTTTGTTAAATTTTGCTAAAGATGAAACGCGTGTTAGTCATCACTTATATTAAGTTTATGAATCGGTCTTTCCAACTTTAAGGTAATTTATTATATTTTTATGGCGAGCTCTTACTCTTGTTAAAGTAAATTACACATATACCCTATTCTCACGCAGAAAAGATTTACTTTATAACAGAACTACATGCAAATTATTCTAAAAGAATCTAAAATATAAAATCCGCCGCTTCTAACCTGAAACCTTACCTCTCCCTAAATTAAAAGGTAAATTATTGCCCTCATAACAAGTCATACATGGTTAAACTTTAGATAAAAACACCAAAGATTAAAAATTTATGATCGCATGTTATTAGTTTGCTAATGAAACCACTTTGGGAGCTTGTGAATTCTAAATGTTGTAAGTGTTAGTGTACTTTGTATTCGATAAAAATATCGAATTTACAACTATTTTATAAAAACCAAGAGTTAATTTGTTTTATTATTTTGTAGACTAATGATAGTTTTTGTAACTCATGCTAATTTTAATTATAATAAACATAAAATTATATATACACAACAAGGGCTACAATCGAGGAAAATAAATAACATATTTTGATTTACCATTTGGAGAGGTACCAAACGGACCTTCAGGTTCTTCTTGCGGACACTCGGATTTGAATATTTAGTGAGAATTCCATATTTCAGTTGACGAGTGAGTTAACTTTCACTAACTGTTGAACTGTTGTAACCTCTCACTGGGAGACAGCAATGCACATATAAGTCCATGTTATATTGAGCCATTACAACAACATGTCGAAAATTAAAAAGTGGTTTTCATACGGAAGACGCCTATATGCTTTGTTAAATCAAACAATATTTCACCCTAGAGCAATCTTACTGATTTACGTCTCCGAAATAGGTTACTGCACATTTTGTATACACTGTTTCTTGATTTGCAAGAAATAACAAAATTATTATGTTAGAAACACGTTATTAATAAGAAAATGTTATATAAACATAACACATAACATTTAATAAGGCCAGCTGGTGTTTCAATTAAATCTGTGGCACAGCTGACATAAAATAAGTAATAGTATTGACGAAAAATTGAATATCCAGCAACGCTTGGAAATTATTAAAACAATTTTCTTAAAATCCAACTGGTATATTTGTCTTAAACATAATTAATGAGCTTGCTCTGTTTTCTTAAAATTATAATTTACTGACGTTTTCATCAGGTCACGATATGTTGGTATTTTATCGATCCATATTAACGTCAAACTCTGTTGAATTTTTATGATTTTCAGAATACCTTGCCGATAGTTTTAATTGTTTTCTGGTAGAAATTGACCGAAATTTACCCTTTCCTTTTAATTCTAAAATTCAGCATATATACCAATTGAAACATAACTTACTTAGTTTGTATATATTACGTCAGAATTATTAGAATCTATGAACACAACTACGAGATAAGTTAGTCCAGCATAGTGTATTGTGAATTCTCCTAAAACAATCCTAACTTTACATGCTTCACTATTCGCGTGTTTTTACATGGACCACATCCATTTCTTCTATTGTTTGTTTATGTATAAAAGGTATGAGTACGCTACAATACGTGTCGATTAATAGGCTTCACTAAGGTTGCATGCTAAATTTTAAGCAAGTAGCTCATTTTATTATCGTCATGCGGTCATATAGACAGATCATGCGGAAAAGTAAACTTAACATCACCTCAGAAAACATAAAAACGAAATGCTTCAGGCTACTAAGTACTTCAATGGCGCTCAACTAAATTCCACGGTTGAATATGCACAATCATATAACTTAATGTTGTTTATGTAGAAAGAAATTATCATACAAATTTTAAAGTTCATGATAATGTGTGTGATAATCATTAATAAATATATAATCAGAAACCACAAAACGCAGTTATATAGTATTTACACTTCAAATTTCAATACGTCTCAGTGAGAATTCACGGATCTGCGTTATTCTCATACATATTGTCTGCGGTAGATTGCAGCACAGGTAACGTATACCGAGAAATCAAAATCCTCCAACCTAATAAGGGAGGTAAGTATTACATGTTAGAAGGGCGACTACCTGCTAAAGGACTGGCCCTAGTACCATGTAATGCTCTAACGTGGGTGCGCATAACAGTGTCATTGCAGCCATTGCTGTTGGTGCTAGTTACAGTGATGATGCACGGCAACTATTTTAAGCACAGGCAGTTCCAATCCCTGTTTAAATTGGTTATTTGTAACACTATAATAGATCCAATAGAAATTTACTTCAAGAAATATTTTCCGACAGATTATTTGAATATTTTAACAATAATAAACAAGAGTTACATGCGACCAGAAAAAATAAGGGGTTTTATAACAAAATCAACCTTGTCGAGCAAGCATGTTGCTTAGCTTAAGGATTACGCATTTGTTCGTTATGTTTTACTGTGTTAGGAATATACTAATTAAATATATACAAATTACTTTAGAAATTAGAGCCAAAGAGGGTGACTTTTGTCAATAATCCCAGCTTGGGCAGGTTGGTATATCGCTTAGCTTGGCCACATAACATTTTGCAAATAACTATTTTCTGAGTTGGGTCAAATTATAGTTCTTCAGAAAAAACTAAAACAAACATGGTCTAATTAATGAAACTATTTATTTAATATTACTCCAGCATACGACTGGCAATACCTATTTGATTAATACAACTTTCTGTAATGGCTTTATATACTTATTCTGCTGTAAAAATCTATACAAAATTAGAGAAATAAGTTTTTCTGGTGTAAATGTTTAGAATGTTGTTGCTGATAATTTCTTTAACTAACTTACGCCATACGAATAGTATATTTCTTAACCAACAATAATTATTCCTCGTTACCATGAAAACACAATTTTAAAACCTAATATCTTTGAAAGATTTTTGGTTTAGAGGCATCGTGAGTAATTTTCCTTCAAGTTGAAACGTACAAAGTTAGCAGAGTTCAGTCTTCTTCCGAATTATGACCCGAACACCACGGCTGAACCTGTGTCGCTTTGACTGGAATATTCTGCAAATGGGTAAATCAAAACATCACATTTTTTCATTGAATAAAATTCACGTAGATGTTGTCTTGTATGTACGGCTGTATTTGTTGTCTAAAGTTTGGTGTTAAACAATTAATCCTTGAGTTTATATTGTAGCAACTCATGACTTTGACTTATTTACCTGTCGCAGAAGTACTATAACCTACTTATTTTATTTTGTATTTGCTGTATTTAATTACTGTACGGACTCCGGCCACTACTTCAGATACAAGTACATTATTATCACTACCGTTGAGGCAATAAATTTGATTAAATATTTGCATAAATTAAAAACTCAACATATCACACTTCAATGAAGTTATACACGCGATTGTTTTGCAATGATCACAATCAAAATTTAAGTCTATTTCCTCAGACGTACTTAATTTTGGCTTTTTATACTGCAAGAAAGTGTGTATAGTATAGTAGACACAACAAACGAAAAGAAATACTTGCGAGTTTACAAGTGTAATAATAAACACATTCTGTCAAATTGGCGCCACCATTGCTTGTTGCCAGAACCTATTATAAAATTTCTCTCTTATATTTACTTTGAAAAATATCTTTTTCATTTTTCTTGTTATAAGATGTGTACATTCAGTATTCCAGAACCAATTTTAATAGTTCAAGTACACAACCTGGTTCTTACATTTTTTGGGAAATTTTATCTTAGAGAGAAAATTGTTTTGGGAGTTGGTCGACATAGGAAAGTATCAATAGAGTTAAAATATGAAATAAATAATTGTTTTTCTAAAATTATATTTCTTAAGCTTTACACACTAAAACTGACCCCCAGACAAGAAACTATATTTGTAACTATGTGTAGACATTTTAACTAACGATTTCTCTCCCTTTTAATTGCCTCACAGTGATTAAAATATTACCTAAATGTCAGTATTAAGTATAAAAAGCCCGGAAATGTTTAAAGGAAAGATTCCAGTTTTATATTTTCTATCCCTTTCGATGCTGTGTAGTTTTGATTCCACTAAGAGTAGCGTGGTTGACAATCGATTTCTTCCAGGTCAACCAGTAAACTCTGATTGATTGTGTCATTTATAAGCTTTTACATGCGTAGATCACCCTGCGTTGTAACTTTATTATCCCATTCAACTAGACAATGTTGTAAGAGCTGTACTAGATGTTTATGTTTTAAAGCATTATTGTTAGTCCTTTCTTATTTGGATTAAATCAAAATATACAAAAGTTACAAGCGTTAACATTATCTCATGCAACTTGACAAAAGCCAGGTTTTTTCCATGACAAAAGCCAGGTGACATCCACTAGTAGATCAGTGTAGTAGAGTTGGTCCTCGTGTTGTGTCCTTTGACGTCACCAGGACGTTGGTAATGGTAGTAGTCTCCGCTACCTGTGGTCGTGGCTAACTTCCAGCACATTATCAGTGAGAACAGGACGGAAATTATTAACAAAGGATATTATTAAATGTATTTATTAAAAGGAAAGATTCCATGAGGTTCATAAAACTATGAATTCCATTGTTACAAAGTTTCTACAGAAACGAAATTCAAAATGGTTTCAATATCGAGTCGTTTTTAATCGTTGTAAACTTGTCCGTTGTAGTTCAATGTTTAGCACCAGTCTTATCGTTTTAATCTTATTCTTATCATTTATATGGAATTCTTATCATATCAGATCCAAATATTAAAACAAAAGTATCTATAATAATATTGATACGTCTCTCAAGTCAGCACACTGTGCACTTGAAAGACTGGGTGGAATTGGATAAAAATCCTTCGTCAGACGTAACAACAATATATTATATGGGGTAGGCACTATATTAATATTACTTAAATTGCAACCGAGAATAGAATAAATTGCCTTTAAATATCAACCTCTTTGTTACATATAATGCTCTTTTCTTGTTTAAATCTACACGGACTACAATAATACTTAAACATTATGTAATCTGAAACAATAAACGCTATAACCAAGTAATTATACTGTAAAGTTCAACTAGTCTCAGTGAGAATTTACGGACCTACATTATTCTCTTGTTGAGGAAGTGTATATTATCAGCGGTAGATTGCAGCACACGCGGCGTAACCTAAATATATGAATTAACCAATATAATAAGGGAGGGGAGTATTACATGGTGGAAGGGCTACAATCTGTCCAAGGACTGGCCCTATAGTACCATGTAATGCTCTAACCTGGGTGCGCATAGCAGTTACACTGCAGCCATTGCTGTTGGTTCTAGTAACAGGGATAAATGCACGGCTACTGTTTTAAGCACAGGCAGTCCCAATCCCTGCCAAGGTTGGTCATTTTAAATTCTTAAATTAAAATTTTAATAGATTTATATAACGTTTCCTTCTCTATATAGATCGGGAAGTTCTATCTCATATACATAGAAATTAAATTCATAACTATTTCAATATTTACTCGTGTTTAACCGTTTTTTAACATAATCTTAATTAAAAGGTTAGTCCAATGTTTAGCACTCGTCTTAAAATGTTTTATCTAGGGAACGAGAAATTCATATCATATCCTAACATTATATCAAACTTATTTATAATATAATAATATTGATACGTCTTTCAAGTCAGCACACTGTGCACTTGAAAGACTGGGTGGAATTGGATCAAAATCCTTCGTCAGACGTAAAACCATTATATATGTGGTAGGCACTATATTAATATTACTTACATTGCAACCGAGAATAGAATAAATTGCCTTTAAATATCAACCTCTTTGTTACATAAAATGCTCTTTTCCGGTTTAAATCTACACGGACTACAATAATATTTAAACATTATGTAATCTGACACAATAAACGCTTAACCAAGTAATTATACTGTAAAGTTCAACTAGTCTCAGTGAGAATTTACGGACCTACATTATTCTCTTGTTGAGGAAGTGCATATTATCAGCGGTAGATTGCAGCACACGCGGCGTAACCTAAATATATGAATTAACCAATATAATAAGGGAGGGGAGTATTACATGGTGGAAGGGCTACAATCTGTCCAAGGACTGGCCCTATAGTACCATGTAATGCTCTAACCTGGGTGCGCATAGCAGTTACACTGCAGCCATTGCTGTTGGTTCTAGTAACAGGGATAAATGCACGGCTACTGTTTTAAGCACAGGCAGTCCCAATCCCTGCCAAGGTTGGTCATTTTAAATTCTTAAATTAAAATTTTAATAGATTTATATAACGTTTCCTTCTCTATATAGATCGGGAAGTTCTATCTCATATACATAGAAATTAAATTCATAACTATTTCAATATTTACTCGTGTTTAACCGTTTTTAACATAATCTTAATTAAAAGGTTAGTCCAATGTTTAGCACTCGTCTTAAAATGTTTTATCTAGGGAACGAGAAATTCATATCATATCCTAACATTATATCAAACTTATTTATAATATAATAATATTGATACGTCTTTCAAGTCAGCACACTGTGCACTTGAAAGACTGGGTGGAATTGGATCAAAATCCTTCGTCAGAAGTAAAACCATTATATATGTGGTAGGCACTATATTAATATTACTTACATTGCAACCGAGAATAGAATAAATTGCCTTTAAATATCAACCTCTTTGTTACATAAAATGCTCTTTTCCGGTTTAAATCTACACGGACTACAATAATATTTAAACATTATGTAATCTGACACAATAAACGCTATAACCAAGTAATTATACTGTAAAGTTCAACTAGTCTCAGTGAGAATTTACGGACCTACATTATTCTCTTGTTGAGGAAGTGCATATTATCAGCGGTAGATTGCAGCACACGCGGCGTAACCTAAATATATGAATTAACCAATATAATAAGGGAGGGGAGTATTACATGGTGGAAGGGCTACAATCTGTCCAAGGACTGGCCCTATAGTACCATGTAATGCTCTAACCTGGGTGCGCATAGCAGTTACACTGCAGCCATTGCTGTTGGTTCTAGTAACAGGGATAAATGCACGGCTACTGTTTTAAGCACAGGCAGTCCCAATCCCTGCCAAGGTTGGTCATTTTAAATTCTTAAATTAAAATTTTAATAGATTTATATAACGTTTCCTTCTCTATATAGATCGGGAAGTTCTATTTCATATACATAGAAATTAAATTCATAACTATTTCAATATTTACTCGTGTTTAACCGTTTTTAACATAATCTTAATTAAAAGTTTAGTTAATGTTTAGCACTTGTCTTAAAATGTTTTACCTAGGGAACGAGAAATTCATATCATATCCTAATATTATATCAAATGTATTTATAATAATATTGATACGTCTCTCAAGTCAGCACACTGTGCACTTGAAAGACTGGGTGGAATTGGATCAAAATCCTTCGTCAGACGTAAAAACATTATATATGGGGTAGGCACTATATTAATATTACTTACATTGCAACCGAGAATAGAATAAATTGCCTTTAAATATCAACCTCTTTGTTACATAAAATGCTCTTTTCTTGTTTAAATCTACACGGACTACAATAATATTTAAACATTATGTAATCTGAAACAATAAACGCTATAACCAAGTAATTATACTGTAAAGTTCAACTAGTCTCAGTGAGAATTTACGGACCTACATTATTCTCTTGTTGAGGAAGTGCATATTATCAGCGGTAGATTGCAGCACACGCGGCGTAACCTAAATATATGAATTAACCAATATAATAAGGGAGGGGAGTATTACATGGTGGAAGGGCTACAATCTGTCCAAGGACTGGCCCTATAGTACCATGTAATGCTCTAACCTGGGTGCGCATAGCAGTTACACTGCAGCCATTGCTGTTGGTTCTAGTAACAGGGATAAATGCACGGCTACTGTTTTAAGCACAGGCAGTCCCAATCCCTGCCAAGGTTGGTCATTTTAAATTCTTAAATTAAAATTTTAATAGATTTATATAACGTTTCCTTCTCTATATAGATCGGGAAGTTCTATTTCACATACATAGAAATTAAATTCATAACTATTTCAATATTTACTCGTGTTTAACCGTTTTTAACATAACCTTAATTAATAGGTTAGTTAATGTTTAGCACTTGTCTTAAAATGTTTTACCTAGGGAACGAGAAATTCATATCATATCCTAATATTATATCAAATTTATTTATAATAATATTGATACGTCTCTTAAGTCAGCACACTGTGCACTTGAAAGACTGGGTGGAATTGGATCAAAATCCTTCGTCAGACGTAAAAACATTATATATAGGGTAGGCACTATATTAATATTACTTAAATTGCAACCGAGAATAGAATAAATTGCCTTTAAATATCAACCTCTTTGTTACATAAAATGCTCTTTTCTTGTTTAAATCTACACGGACTACAATAATACTTAAACATTATGTAATCTGAAACAATAAACGCTATAACCAAGTAATTATACTGTAAAGTTCAACTAGTCTCAGTGAGAATTTACGGACCTACATTATTCTCTTGTTGAGGAAGTGCATATTATCAGCGGTAGATTGCAGCACACGCGGCATAACCTAAATATATGAATTAACCAATATAATAAGGGAGGGGAGTATTACATGTTAGAAAGGCGACTACCTGCTCAAGGACTAGCCCAAGTAATATGTAATGCTCTAATCTGGGTGCTTATAACAACGTCATTGCAGCCATTGCTTTTGGTTCTAGTAACAGTGATGAATGCACGGCAACTGTTTTAAGCACAAGCAGTCCCAATCCCTGACAAGGTTGGTCATTTTCAAAACTTAAATTAACATTTTAATACATTTATTTGACATTCTCTTCTCTATATACGATCGGAAAGTTCTATCTCATATACATAGAAAACAAAATTCATAACTATTTCAATATTTAGTCGTATTTAACCTTTTTTAACATAATCTTAACTAAAAGGTTAATCCAATATTTAGCATTTGTCTTAACGTTTTATACCTAGGGAACGTGTAATTCATATCATATCCTAATATTATATCAAAC
The DNA here is from genome assembly GCF_021130785.1 of Homalodisca vitripennis. Lineage (NCBI taxonomy): Eukaryota > Metazoa > Arthropoda > Insecta > Hemiptera > Cicadellidae > Homalodisca > Homalodisca vitripennis. The sequence goes on from NW_025776669.1 coordinate 51,243, forward strand.
TTATTTATAATAATATTTCTACATCTCTCAAGTCAGCACATTGTGCATTTGAGTGATTTGGTACAAGCATTGCAGAAATTTGTGTCAAATCGAAGAACGTATGGTGTAACCTATATTTATTTATTACTTACATTAAAAGCGAGAACAGAGTACATTTTCTTTTAAAATCAAGCGGTCTTTCATAAAAAAAATACTTTTTCTTGTGTAAATGTACTCAAACTTCAATAATAGTTTAAAAAAATATATAAAAACAATAATATGGGAACATTAAACGCTGTTATCAAATATTTACACTTTAAAGTTCAATACGTCTTAGTGAGAATTTACGGATCTACATTCTTCTCTTGTCGAGGAAGTGCATGTTGTCTGCGGTAGATTGCAGCACACGTGACTTAACCCTCATATATAAATTAACCAATCTAATAAGGGAGGGGAGTATTACATGTTAGAAAGGCGACTACCTGCTCAAGGACTAGCCCAAGTAATATGTAATGCTCTAATCTGGGTGCTTATAACAACGTCATTGCAGCCATTGCTTTTGGTTCTAGTAACAGTGATGAATGCACGGCAACTGTTTTAAGCACAAGCAGTCCCAATCCCTGACAAGGTTGGTCATTTTCAAAACTTAAATTAACATTTTAATACATTTATTTGACATTCTCTTCTCTATATACGATCGGAAAGTTCTATCTCATATACATAGAAACAAAATTCATAACTATTTCAATATTTAGTCGTATTTAACCTTTTTTAACATAATCTTAACTAAAAGGTTAATCCAATATTTAGCATTTGTCTTAACGTTTTATACCTAGGGAACGTGTAATTCATATCATATCCTAATATTATATCAAACTTATTTATAATAATATTTCTACATCTCTCAAGTCAGCACATTGTGCATTTGAGTGATTTGGTACAAGCATTGCAGAAATTTGTGTCAAATCGAAGAACGTATGGTGTAACCTATATTTATTTATTACTTACATTAAAAGCGAGAACAGAGTACATTTTCTTTTAAAATCAAGCGGTCTTTCATAAAAAAAATACTTTTTCTTGTGTAAATGTACTCAAACTTCAATAATAGTTTAAAAAAATATATAAAAACAATAATATGGGAACATTAAACGCTGTTATCAAATATTTACACTTTAAAGTTCAATACGTCTTAGTGAGAATTTACGGATCTACATTCTTCTCTTGTCGAGGAAGTGCATGTTGTCTGCGGTAGATTGCAGCACACGTGACTTAACCCTCATATATAAATTAACCAATCTAATAAGGGAGGGGAGTATTACATGGTAAAAGAGTGACGACCTGCCCAAGGACTGGCCCTAGTACCATGGAATGCTCTAACCTGGGTGCTTATAACAGCGTCATTGCAGCCATTGCTCTTGGTTCTAGTAACAGTGGTGAATGCAAGGCATCTGTTTTAAGCACAGGCAGTCCCAATCCCTGCCAAGGTTGGTAATTTTGAATACTTAAATTATCATTTTAATATATTTATTTGACATCCTCTTCTCTATATGGAATCGGAAAGTTCCATCTCATATATATTTCCTTCGTGACGTATTTTCCGTCTGCATATTATTATCTGATTCTGATTTGAAATTTATTTCTGTTTCTGACAATTGGTTGTTTTCAATATATCGTTTTTTATGGTGTTGTAGACTTTATTCTGAGTATCTTTTGGGCTTGGCTTACTTATTCAAACTTTTACTTTGCTTTCACAGTAATTTGCTCTAAAACTGATGGACAGAAACAATTTCAATTTGCAAAAGATAAAAGATTCATCTGACCAAAGCAAAATCAAAACCAAACAGCAGTTGTTTCACAAAATATTTTTGTTACTACTAAAGTAACATCTAAATGTTCTGAACAAAGAGTGTCTACCTAAGTGACTGGACTTCAATAACATAAACGTGCTATGGAACACATGTTACAGTATTGTTTTAATGTAACAGATTATGTTATTGTTTTTGGATTTTTTTAAATGACAGTTTTTTTATGTGGGGTTTATGTCTTTTGAGGCTACGAAATATTTTTCACTTAATATAATATATACTTAGTTTTCCAATAAATATTCGTAGTCACAAGATCCAGTGGACTCTACACACGTTATATGACGCATTACTTCAGAGACAATAAAAAACTTTAAATCGTTTGCAAAGGAATAATGTAATAAATAGAAACTTTTGTTCATTAAAGGAATAAAAGTAAGGCCGTATTACAAATCACTGATAATTGTAACTTTGTCACGTTCTTTCAAACTTGCCGACTCGCTAAAAACATAATATCACTTATTATGTCTTTTGATAATCAGACATTTTACTCAGTTCAAAATAGAGAACAAATGTAAAAGTAGTTTTTTAGAATCTGAAAGTAGTATACTAAGGTGAGTCCCCTTTATATGAAATATATTATGTAACCTGGTTGGATTAAATGGTTTCTAGACTTGAACTCTGAACTAAACATGAACTCATATTGAACTGGAATTTTAATTAACTGTATAATAGCTTTGCCTATCAATCAGGGGGATATATCGATAACAAATTAAACTACTGACTTGAAGTGCGTGTCCTTGACTGGATATACCTGGTTCTATTTTTAGAGAAGCCGTTTACGTTATATAATTATAATATTTAATTATTAGGATTTTTTTTACTTACTTGTTTATTGTATACTTTTAAATTCTGTTATAGAAGAAACACCAAAAGCTCAATTATTATTCAATACCATTCTAATATTGCTTAGTCAGTTACAAAAGAATATACAAAAGATTGCACCAAAGACTTTCTCCAAAGTGTTTTTTCTTTTAAAAAAAACAATGGCAGACATAGTTTAGCACGCAATTAACATTACGTCACAAGCCTTGCCTATTGCCTAAAATTCCAACAGTGTCTGTTGCGGAGCATACAGTGAACTTTGTATGAGTATATGTAAGTAGAGTTTCTAAAAATTACCGAAGTGAAAGTACAAATAAATGTTTTTGCTACTGTACAAATACAAAGTTGAGCAGAGTTAAAAAACAATAACTAAAACATGAATATAGCACTATATTTCTCTTGATCATAAGTTCATATTTTAATAATTTCAATTCAGTACGTTACTCATAGAAATTAATTTTAGTTACATTGTAATTTTGAGCTAAGCGTTACATTGTTAACTCTTCACAGTAGTAGGCCTATTATTACTTCTCTCTATGCTTAGTTATAAGAGTATACCATATTACAAATTGCGAGTCTATATTACGATAATACACAGTTTTTCTCCCTTTTCTTTTGTACGTCACAGATCCAGAACAGCACCTGACTATTTTCATCTTTTGTAAAGAGACTCTAAGTGATGGCGGAAATATTCCATGCAAATTCTCTCAAATTTTACCCTTCCCCACTAAAGCAGAATTTTTGATGGACAAATGTCTACTCCAATGACTGTTTGTTCACTCTACCCGTGATAAAGAGACGGTGGATTGATATTAGCGAGGGATTGCTAGTGATTCCCAGCTCATTTCCCGAGGTCTGGCAGCGTCCTCACAGGGAATAGTGCATTTTCTAGCTTGGTCTCCGAACCTCCAGCGAGACGTCACTTCTATTTCGGATGCTGGAGCGCAGATGAGGACTCGACCGCGATTCGGACTGGCGATTAAGGTACTCATGTCGGCCTGCCTTGACGTCAGTCATTTCTTGCCTCAGTTTTTTCGTGGCCTCAAATCAAATCAAATCTTTCATTGCTCACAATAATTTATTCACATTGTATGGACAACGTCATAATTATTTCTAAATTTTAAACTCTCATACCACACTACTACCACATTCAAAATTACATAATTTTTCATACATTCCAGTCTCATTCATTCTTCGCCAATCTCAACCCACTTCCAGCACTGGAGTCAGTCATCGAATTGGGCGGTCTCACAGTTAAACCTCAGAAATTCGTCAACGTTGTAGAATGCCTTTGACACCAGAAAACGCTTAAGACGAGCTTTTGGCGCCTTGGGCGTTTGGGCGTTTTTCATTGAATTTGGTAATCTGTTAATGAAATGAACACCTGCCTGCGACGGCAAGTGCTCATAAACCACTGTTCTGTGTCTTCCAGTTCGGTAGTTATCTCTGCCTCTAGTCTCATATCTGTGTATGTCACGTCCCCTGGTTAGGGCACATTTAGACAAACAGAACAAAGATGTTTCTAAAATGTAGAGACTGGGCAAAGTCAACAGTTGCAAATTTTTGAGTGCTGTCCTGCACGACTTTCTGAAATTCAACTTTGCGATAGTACGAATCGCTTTTTTTGTAATTTGAACACCCTCAGGAAATTATTGCCTGCACAGGCCCCGCACAACACCACCCCATAGGAAAGGTGAGAGTGAATTAGCCCATAATACCTGACTGGGGCAATACCGGGCCAAGGACCTCAAAACATATATTCCTGAGGACAGTTTGGAACACATATGGTCAACGTGGTTATTCCATCTCAACCCTCGATCGAGGAGTATTCCAAGGAATTTTGCGGAGTAGTCTAATTCCAATATGGAATCTGCCAACATGACAACTGACCCACATTGGGAGTCCACTGGGCGCAGTGCGTAATTTAGCACGTTGGATTTCGAAGAATTCGTTTAAATGAGTAATAATGATTATATTAAGATCTTAAGATAAGATATTGAGATTAGGCCTCATTTATCTTTGTCAACATCATGATATTTAGTTTCTCCATCAAGACTATCTACATTGACAAAAATTATTGCGTAAAAATGTCACAGGTAATTAGAATAGCCAAGACGTTTTATCAAATTGTAATAGATTGTTTTTATTTAAATGATTCTTCCATCAGACATTTGAAGAAACCTTTATCCCACTTAGTTGAAAATATATCATATATACTATCTTTTAATTTTTCTGTGCAAAAGCAAAAGTTAAACCTGTGCTATCTCTAGCTTAGGTCCAAAGTTCAACGTCTTAGACAACTTGGCTACCGGAACTTATATACATATATATTCACTTTACACCACTACAATATTATCTCTGCTAAGTATTAGTTTATTAATTTAATAATTATTTTTTACTATTAATTTGAAATCATGTTTCAGCAGGCTATTTTTCTTATCCTCAATGCGAGATGACATAGTACTGTAAGTATTTGGGACAATTCAGGTGTAAATTTAATGCCATTCTGAAACTACAGTTTGAGTCAAATCTCAAGACTTTTAAAAGGTATTATAAATAAATCAGCCAATAAACTAATTGGTGTCATATTTGTGATTCGAGAGTTTTGTTCTGATTATTTTCAGGTGGCTTCGGTCCTGCGTTGGTTTGACGTCCCCTCTTTGACATAACAACATAACACTACTCCACGTGCGTTGCAAAACACACAAAGTATGAATGATGATTGAATGGAAAAGTGTGAAAGTATGCGTGCGTGTAGAACTACATATAACCGAAACAATTATTCTTCACTACACAACATATTAAGGTAACTAAATTTATCTGCTTATTTTAAACTTAAGTTTACATATTTGTCCCTTGAATGTTAACCTAATATTAAAAATATTTATTTAATGAAGGTATATTTCTGTAATTATATTGGTATCGGGAACTATATGGTTTATCATGATACAGTATAACATGCTGTATTTTCTGATTGTTACAGGGTGATGCGGCCAATGCGGCAGGAAGTCACCCCACTCACACTAATACACACACGACACATACACTAGGTAATGTATTGTTCTACTTTACACATTTAAACTAATTTGGTTAAAATTGTTGTTTCAGAATGGCACACTTATATTATTGTGTGTCATTATATTATATATATTATATATAAAAGCGTTGAGCGAAGAAAAGGTGTAAATACCACAATTGTTTCCAGGTAGCTCTTTAAAACGAAGAGGTTAACGTAAGCAAAAAGGCAACGCGTTTAGAAATGTTAGCCTCATGTCCTGTACATGGATTGCGATTTTTAATAAGCGTGCAACTTCGAGCTATCTCAAACTTATTTTAAATAGAACAAAGCTAGTCTACTGATTATACTTTTGCTAGTTCTCGGCTGTTCAAGGGGGTGGCAGAATATTTAAGCAGTTGACAGTTGTTTAAATTATGTATCAATACCAATATTTTAATACAAACTGTCAGCTGACACCTCGGGTACAAGGCAGTCACAAAGAGAAAGAGTAAGGAATAGTGTACAGAATTAGTTTCCTGGATCTGGATGGCCTGAAATTCAAACCAAATTAGCAGAGTCCACCTGTATACAGTACTACCTACGTAAGAAGATGTTCTCATTCAGTAAATTTTGTAAACTAATGAACCAGTACAGAATCAAAATTTGATAACATCTACAGAAAAAATTAATATATTAATAATATACAATAATACAAATTTTGACACTTTTTGATATAGATTATTTTGTACGATGTACATTTCGAATCCATCCTAATCTAAATTTTACTAGTACAATTGAAGAATATAAACTACATTAATTTGATTTAAAAAAAAAAAAATTAATAATAAGCATAATTTCAAAATTTACTGAAAACCAACATACACAGATTTACTTATTCCTTCCTCATCGAATCACTCACATCGCCAAAAAATGGCATCATTCAAATCAGTGTTCGACAGATTACAAAAAGTTCCATTTAAAACCGAAGATTTTGATACATAATGGAATATTATCAAATGCATCCCCCAAAATATTAGACACAAGCCAAGTATGAATGATGTATTATCCACGAATGTAAGGACCACACAAAGAAGGAAAATAATATGAAAAATATATCATATACATTCAATAAGACTATCTTGGTAAAAAGTTCTACATAATTAACAAATTATTATTCAATACTAACAGTTATTCAATAAACTTTTAAACAATATAAATTCATACATACGAAATTAAATATAAAAGTTTAGCCACCAAGGTAGTTAAAAACATATGAAAATTTGGTTTTAATCATTTATTTACTTCATTTTCCTTAACCTACAAGCACCTTATGATTAATTCGTTGAATTCAAAATATACATTGTACAAAAAACATATCAAAATGTGTAAAATGTTTATATTGTATATTTGTTTATTGTGTATTTGTTTTTGTACGAGTTTTTGTATATTTATATCAAACAATTTTCGAGGCTACATCTTTAATAAATAAATAAATTCCTTTTAAGTGACACCCCTCTCCTTCACAGCGAAAAAAGACAAGCTTTCATGTGATGCGTTAAGGAATCTATCCTCATGCCTTGGAAGGAATGTCTCAATCCCAATGTATCAAGCAAAAGATTGGTAATTGTCTATTCTTGATTTATTTTAACCCTCCAACTGTTGTTTATCAAAATTTTGATAAACATAACCCTTAGCGGATTGTTGTTCGTCAAAATTTTGATAAACAAACATTTCCTTGCATAATCACTCATAACAGTATATTCCGGCAACGTATCGATTCGATTCATGCACCATTGGATTCGGGGAAAAAAAAGCCTAAGGAATAATATAGTTTTATTCCTCTTTATATTGTAGTTGCAACGTACCAAGTTCGTAGTTTGGAACGTAAAAGATGTGACCGCCATGTTGTCGATGCCATCTGAGTTGTTGATGTGACGAGTCGTGTTTATTAGTAAGTTTTTAGTAGGTTTATTTGTGTTTTAGTGTTGTGTTTAGTGTGTGGTGAATTGCAGTAGTGCAAATAAATATATTTTAGAATAAATAAATTTCTCGAAAATTTTTCGCAAAATTTTTGAGTAACGACAAAATGAAACTTTTTTCGACTCTTCAAAAAAAAGTTATGGAATTTATTTTACTACTGCTGTATAGTTTACTTCATTCTGAGTAATAAAATATGTAATATAACATGTATAGAAGTAAAACTGTATTAGTAAAACTTTTATTAGCAAACTCTTACATATACACCCTATTTTCACAATTTATGCGCATCGCTGCTTTTTGTTATATAGTGTTATTATAGTTTCATAAATTTGTATAATGCTTATGTGTTTCTGAAACTAGAATAAATTTGACACACAATGGTACTCTCACTTTTATAGTTTTCTTACTATAACTTGGTTTGCTAGGTATGGTCCCCCCCAAATAAAAAAAATAAAAAATGTAAATTTTGAATTTCATGGAAAAAAAAATTTTAGTAAACATTTTTTTAAGGCCAAATTTAAATACTAATATTATTATATGTTTAATTCTGAACACAAAAATATATACTTCTATATATATTACTTTTAATTTATATTTTTTAATAAATTTTTTAAAAAACCCTTGCACGAGGCTCAAAAACATGCCGCCACTACAGGAAAAAATGACTGCCAGTTGGAGGGTTAAAAGTTAACAGAAAATTATTTCTTTTATTTGTAATACACATTAGAACATCAACCCTTAAAAGCAATATCTAACAAATATTCCTGTTTATTATAGTAAATAATAACTCATTATAGATATAAGTATAACATATTATTCAAATATGATTTTGGGATTTTGTTAGGAATCTTTGGTAATATTTGCCGTATAGATGGAACAATTCGCATATGCACTTCTAACTCACGAGATCTGGGCATGGACAAAAAAAACTAAGATATGGTTTTTTTTTCTCATGAGCATCACGGACCTCGGGGGCTATACTTCGACGTTTAGAGAAGGGTACTATATAATAATGTTGGTAAGATAACGTAATGTGAAGTCTCTGCCAACTAGACCAGAGGTGTCGATTTATCATGTAAAGGACTACCGTAACCTCAGGGCTATCTCGCTGTCGCCCTCCACAATAATCTCAACTTTGCACCAGTTTTATTACTTATACACTTCTAAGACTTGTATATAAAACTTTTATACTCGATCATAGTAAAATGTATTTGAGTACAACACTAACTAGATACATTTTCAGTAAGTTTGAGTAGATTCTTAAAATTTTATTAAATAATTATTACCATTATACGATTTTTCTATTACATTAAAAAAACCTATTTGAGACAAAAACTAGGATTATTGATTGGTAAATACAAATAAGCCTAATTATTTCAGTTAAATTATTTTATGTAATAGTTGTGTAATTTTTTATAATTTATACTTACTAAACTTTTTTATGATAATGAGTGTAAGCGAATATTTTTACATCGGTCTTATCGGCATAGAAAATATCAGAATAAATCAATTTTAAGACAACCTGTATACAATTATGTGGAATTTTAAAGTTTGGTAATTGTAATATTTGGATAGTATGTAAAAATAAACATGACATAATGGAACGTCAATGTTAAAATTCTTTATCAAGATTTTATTTTAGCACACTCTTACGCTGTTATTCCTTCTCTACTTCACCGGAACGTTTATTATTTCAACACTGCTATAAAATCTACCTCAATAAAGTAAAATATAAATGTACCATATGGCGAGATATCACGAAAGCCTGTAGGCTTTAAATTTAGCATCAAACTTAATTTCTACTTAGACAAGAATGGCGTCTATGGTAATGCAGGTTCAACCATGAAATTCAGCTAAGTGTTATTGAAGCATCAGCAATCAGTAGGATGACGCAATTTATTATTATGAAGCCTGCCGAGGGATGTAAAATATTTGTTTTCTGTATGATTCTTTGCCTGCCTATCCGTCCCGGACGTCTCGAGAGTAAAATGAGCTGTGGTGTGCGCATGCAACACCAGCGAAGCCTGGTACACAACACATGGACAAATTACTAGACAAACTACCCTCCTGGATATTTATCTCTTTAATCTACTGGACAAATTACTCTCCTAGAAAAAAACCAAGATCGCGCGTCATAGTCACACATCTACAAGCAATTACGTCCTCACAGTACATAAGAAAATATTAAATGTAACACCATAGATACTACATTCCCTTAGAACTTACCCCGGTAAATTCCCATGATATCCTTATTCCCGTAAGCAACAATGATGACAAAACTGCTAGGCATAGTCTTATCTTACAACATTACAAGTCAAAGTTCAATGTTACTCTAAGCCTTTAACTGTTCTCCGTCAAAGGTACGTGAAAACGTTATAACTTATTGACACGATAAAGCCTGCTAGCTTTAGAGGAATAGAGGAAACCTTCGTATTTGGTTATTTGTTTAATATAAGATTCAATCGAACAGTAAAAACGCCTCTCAAACAGGTTATGACGTCCAATTTTTCACATAAGCAGTAAATATTTTGAAGGACACAGCTGACCAACAATCAACTAAGTTACATAAGTTTCCATGAGTACAAAGCAGGATTTAAAAGAACACTAATAATACAATAACGTATATTATGTTTTGATATAAGAGAGAGCCAGTTCTTGAACAAAGATCTCAGGTAAATTTTGAAGTTCAGCCTCCTGTAAGGACGATAAGTAGGTCTATAATGTGGTCTGGTCTTAAGTCCGTCTGCTTCCCCTTGGAGCTCTAAATTGCAGACCACTTGAAATTCTACGAAAATCTTGGAAGTAAATTTCTTAGAAGTGGCCTGAGATTAGTAAGTTTAATTTATCCTAAAGTATATACTTATAGAAAAACTCAACTTAGTTCGTCAATAATCACACTATCAATGATTTACAAATAATTATACCCCCTGAACGCACAAAAAGCTATTACTGTGCTTTCAATTCCAGTATGGATTATCTGTGTGTGGTTTAAGCGTAGTTTGCAATTTTAGTGTTGTATTTCAACTAACTCGAATATAATTACCTCATATTATATTCAACAGTATTATATTTTGTGCTCGCATAACACGTATTCGGGGAGTTACTCATAGTTTACTTAATCAAATTAGTATATTTTGATCTCAGGATATCATTATAAAACCATTTTCATACAAAAAATAAAAATATAAGGAAAGGAATTTTACCAGTGTATTTTTATCTTTAATATTAATATCAGTAAACTTTAAAAATGTTTTATAATTTATTTTAGAAATTATAAATAGTTAATAAAATATTACATGATTCATTATTTCATTCTACCTGACTTTGTCTTTTTCCCTGCTTATTATCTGGCTTAGATTCCAATCTGGAATAATATCTCGTTTGCATTTTAATACATAATCTTCGCAACTCACTTTATCATTGTCCTGCCTAATTTTTCTTCACAGTAGTCTAAGATGACTTAATTGCTCTAATATTAAAGTTAAATGTTTAAATTAATGAATCATTACGGGTATATTGATTTTTGTACAATTACATAAAATATTTATAGATTTAATATTCTGTGATTTTTACTGTAAACTGCAAACTTAGAATTTAAATAATGTATATATTTTTAGAAATTTGTCCGATTCATCCTTGATAGATTCAACCCAGAACCACCATCAAACACATAAAAAACCATAAACAATTTCGAAAAAGAAATAAATAATATATCTCAGACTGAAAAAAATTACAACTCTTTTTGTTACTTTATTGCAATTTCAGTTGTGTCGCATTAAATCCAAATCTTTTAAACATGCTACATAATACATAACTGTTTCTCGGAAGCATGTATGTAAGATATTGCTTTTGCTATATGTAAACAGTTCTCATAGCAAGAACATAAATGTTTTCTAAAGTAGCATACTTCAAATTAATATCAAGCTACTATCAAGGAAGTATCATGTTGAACCTAAACTTTTTTATATCTCAAAAGAATAATAATACCCAGGGCTGTTCACTTCTAGCTGGGGTATGCCAACCAGTTGAATCTAAACTATGTACAGCAAGAACTAATGTATCACTTTTATTTTTGCAACCCCACTGAAGTCCAGGAGCGGTTCAGTGTAATACCGAGCGTTAGCAAAGACTTTCATTCGAGGCGCTGAAATGTGACAATCCTCTACCTCTCTTTTTCCGTATGATATCTGGGGAACGAACGTAGCTGTAGACTCTAAATGTTTCATGAGCCTTAATTTGTATATAAACAACGTCTAGTTTGGTGATAATGTATGTTACTACATGGTGTCAACGAGTTTTTTTTTTAGAATACATTAATACGCAAACTGAGTGCAATCATAGGACATTTTAAAATTTGCATCATACAAAATTTCCATAATGAATGCACACTAAAGAAAGACTTGAAAGTTTGATTTCATAAATTTAATTAGAAACATTTGGCTATTTAAAACCCAAAATATTAATCTATTTCCTAACTAACAATGAATTATACCATGTTACCATGAAAACATAAATTTCTAAAATATAATACTTTAAAAAGATTGTACAACACATCGGCCACATGATTAAATGTGTTTAAAGTTGGTAAGAACGGAGTTAGCAGTGTTCGCACTTCTTCAGACCAGTGATCCTGACACCAAAGTTGAGCCTTTAATGTTTGACTGCAAAATGTTTGAAAAGGGTAAGTCAAAATATCACTATGTACATTGAAATTAACTCACGCAGATGTTGTATCACGCAATTTTTGTGTTAAAAAACAGTAAGGCCTAAAATTTAGATTGCAGTAAATCATGAATTTTCCATATTACCTGTAGGAGAGTAGATAAATACTATAACTCACTTATTGTACCTTATACCTATTTTTATATAATTACTGTATGGACTCCGGCCACTACGACACAAGAGCCCGTCTGTTATTAATGCTACCGCTAAGACAGAGGGTAATACTTTTCTTGATATATTTGAAATTTGTATTACTGTATTGCTGATTCTTTGGGAACAGGGAGTTCTAAAAGTCACACTAAACCGATTCGGATTCAAGTTCCAAGTAACGTAACTATCAAGTTCCTATTTTCAATTCTTTAGTTCCCTTGAAATCCATAGGACTGATTCCTGCTTCCAACAAGAAAGAAGTCATTGATCCAATTAATATGAAATTAAAATTTATTAATTTCATATTATAATAAGGAAATTTTCTGTCTCTGTTCTCGAAATATCGACAGTGTTTTAAAAGGGAAAATATGGTTAACCAGAAACTAACATTGTAATTTAATTCTACTTGTTTTTTAGCAAAATGTTTAAAAGGGTATATACGAAATACCAGAGGGCTGCTTGAAACACTTACATTCTTTAAACCACACCGGTGTTGATTTACGAATAATCTAATTGATTAGCTTAATAGCCTTGTAAAAATTTTTTAGGTAGTTTGAAATGATTTGAAACTGTTTTAATTATTATCTAGAAAATTTAAAGACATTTGACTATGTGGAGTAATAAAAGTTGTTGCAGAAGTGGTAAAAATTAAGTTATCGGTGTCCAATCAAGTGACTAGCTTTTACCTCAAGGATAAAGCATTTTTACTATATACAACTGTATAGTTCACAATCTTTCGTTAAATATAAATCAAAATTACATTTAGTATCTCTAAGGGATCAATTTTAAAGCCTTTGCCATTCAAGGTATACGTCAATAGATTGAATAGTGTTGTCCAAACGAGACATATTGTTTAGTACGCTGACAACACTATACTTAGTTCAGAAAAAATAACAGGTATACCAAATCGAATATTTTTTTGTTATGAATTATTGCGTTTAGTATAGTGATCATACTATTTTTGAAATTAACAATTCAAAATCCAATATTATCCTTTATTACTTCAAGAGAAAGTTTCAGCATCTGCTGTAGTTTAAGGTGTTCCTTTTGCACATTTATAAGAATGTACCTTGATTGAAGGCTGAGCTGAGACAGTCATATTGATGATATTTTCCTATTGTTGCAATAAACATGTATAAACTACATAATCTCTCAAATGGTACCTCCGAAGTAAACTTTAAAATTCCATATTACGGAACTTAGCACTCGTATTCTAGGGAACCTCTGCAAAACACAAAATTGAAAGAGTAAATTTAACTTTAGAATGTCATACAAATATGCTTTAAGGGAGTTTAGAATGCTGATATTGCGCTGCCATTTTATTCTACACGTAACCTTCGTATTGTGTTGAAACTGACATATATCATAGGCACAATTGGCCGTTTTATTTATATCTGTTCAATTAATAACACTGCATCCGTGTCTCTTTCCTGCCTTCGTTCACGAGCTCCTTCTTTCTTGATGGCTTAAATGTGTCCCTGAGATCCTTTCCTCTGACCAATTCTTCGTTGTGTGAATAAGGACTTAGAATAATCTGCTCCCTCTCTTAACAACAGCAATTATTCTGCGTAACATGACTATTATTTTTTTATTACTTATTGATACTTTACTAATTTTCATGTATATATGATATAGTTTATTTGCTTATATTGGTGGAAATACAGCGTTGATTGACCATATGCTTGCAAAAAAAACAGGAAAAGTCAAACTTATTAGCAGAATTGCTATATCATGAAACAAAAACATTTTGAATAAATGTGGTACATGATGTAAATATTTTCAGGCAATGGTCATAATGTGTTAAAATATCGGTTGAATCTACATTAACAAAGATAACTTGCGTAAAAATTTCACCCGTAATTAAATCAAATCCACAAACTTTTTATCAAAGTACCATTTTTTGACTGTAAATGGTCAATCAGAAAATAGAAGAAAGGTCTATTTTACATACTTTAATATCATATATACATAAATTTTAAATTTTAAAACCAGTGATCAGATCCAAAGTTCGACTTCTTATACAACTTGGCTAACGGATCTTATATATATATATATATATATATATATATATATAAGATCTTTATATATATATATATATATATAAGATCTTTATGTATATATAATATATATATATATATATATATATATATATTCATTTTAAACCACTACAATCTATAATAAGTATTATTTTAATAATTGACTTATTATTTTTTGATTACTAATTTTAAATCATGTTTCAGCATGCTATATTACTTATCCTCAATGCGAGATGACACAGTACTGTAAGTATTTGGGACATTTCAGGTGTAAATTTAATGCCATTCTGAAACTACAGATTTAGCCAAATCTCAAGATTATAACACTATTTTACGAGGTATTATAAATTAAACACAATACTGATTAGTGTCATGTTTGTGATTCGAGGGTTTTGTTCTGATTATTTTCAGGTGGCTTCGGTCCTGCGTTGGCTTGACGTCCCCTCTTTGACATTATCACGTAACACTATTCCACGTGTGTTGCAAAACGCACAAAGTATGAATGATGATTGAATGGACAAGTGTGAAAGTGTGCGTGCGTGTAGAACTACATTTTACTACGACAATAATTCTCCACTACACAACATCTTAAGGTAACTAAATTTATCTGCTAATATTAGACTTAAGTTTACATATTTGTTCCATCAATATACTTAGTATTAAACCTATTTATTTAATTAACATATACTTTTATAATTATATTGGTTATGGCAAGTGAATGGTTTACTATGATATACTATTATATGCTGTATTTTCTGATTGTTACAGGGTGATGCGACCAATGTGGCAAGAGGTCGCCCCACTCACACTAATACACACACGACACATACACTAGGTAATGTATTGTTCTACTTAAAATATTTAAATCAATTTGGTTAAAACTCTTGTTTCAGAATGGCACACTTATATAAATTGGTGTAGTATATGTTTACATGATAATAGTTAATAATCTTAATATAATTAAGATTATACTCATGTCGGTAGTAATAAATTGGGTAATTAGATTGTCATATAAATGTGAATCATTATCAAAAATGATTATAATTGTCTTCTATACTTCACTTATTAACAAATAAACTGTTTGGTTTATCTCATTCCCCAATTATTTATTAAAAGATGAAAGTATTTTAAAACTGCATTGATTAAATTTGAAGGTTTATCTCATTTCTATCTTACAGTAAAGATATTTAATATATTTTTCAAAAATTTGAACTGTCGCATTTTTTAATTTGAAGGGATCACAAAACATAAATCGGTATATTTTGGAAAATATTTTTACTAAAATATTGGCTAAAATGAGAATTTTCTCCATTTTAAAATGTTTAGTTAAACTCGCCAAAGTTATGTGCTACTGTATTTGCACCAAATTCAATACGGATCTAATTAAAAATACGGTACTTTTAGATCGTGGTATATTGCATTTTCCACTTATATTACATCGAGATTTCGACTTTAAATATAAGTGTATATGGAATCTACCTAACTGGTAACACATTTAAAACGTAATAATATTAAAAACTAATAAATATTTTCCCCTGTTTATAACAGTACTTCCTGAATAACGAACTTATGGTCGTAAAATGTGTTGTTAAATGAAACATAAGAGGGCTAGGTACATTACTGTTTCTTAGTCACAATATCGTCTTCCTTACGTATCCTTGACAAAGTATTTAGGGTCATGCTTCAAAGTTTAGGATGCTGATGTGGCATTCTCTCTTAGGCTACATCAAAGTACAGTATTTGGATATGGAACTCAGAGTATATCAAAATACTCGAATAGCAAAATTCGTACATATTAGCTTCCTAGGTCTGGATGAGTGGTTAAGGACATTGGCGCTGTTTATACATTGCGGGTGTTTGTAATTATTACATAACATAACAAAATTGTTTTTTCTAACGTCATTATTAAGGAAGATATCAATATATAAAATACACTTCTGGTATAAAAATAATAGCCTTTAATAGAATATTAAAATGGTGTACTTTTTAATGATAGGTTGCTATTTAAAATGTTTGGTTTTTGGCATATTTTTATCATGATTTTGTTAAATTAGAAAAGGAAGAAAAAACTTAGGTCACTTCATATTTTCTTAAGAGACAAACAATAAACATCTTAAAAGAAAACCATTGGTGTACCTAGGTCAAAAAGGGGGGCTGAAACCAGAATTTACTGTTAAACCTAAATTTTACTGTTAAAAAATTTCCACACTCTGAACATACGAATAACCATAATATTAATATTTTGGCCCCAAAACGCTCTGGATACATATAACTTTAGAATGGAAAATCACGTAACATATATACCAATTTAAAACTTTTTTACAAAAAATGGCTATCACCTGCGATAAAGATTTGTCTTGGGCCATCTCTTCCGGGTTAATAAATTTTTTTACTAAATGCTTTGTCGAAAATTCTGTTATCTGTTGTAACGAACTTTGCAGCTAAATTTTTATTTATTTTTTGGCTGCTATAGATAAGGTACGGGTAGTCTGAAACATCCTGTATATAAAACAATAAGTTGGAGTTAAATTTATACATATTGTGTATGTTTTATATGTATAACTTAAAACTAACATTTTAATAATCCACAAACTTATTTTTATAAAAAGTTTTAAACATCAGGACGTTTTAAATAACACCGTTTACTAATAACATAATTTTTTAATATAAATTCACTAGCTAATGATTGTGAACAACGCAAATTAATTCATAACTTTTTAAAACCAAACTACGTAATATGAGAACTAATATTACAAATTTGTGCAAATTATCTAGTACAATACTGTGAGTCCGTTAATTTAGTCTTGTTTTATCGTATATAACATAGAGATATAGTTGTCGTAAAGCATAAGTATTTTCTATACCGTGAAGCTAGCAATCACTAAAATGAGGAAATACATATGTTATCTTTGCTGGCGAGCCTCCACACTCTTGGGCAGAGTCTCACTGGCCGCAGACAAACTCTTAATTGTTCAGTTCAAATTTAACGTTACTGTGATAGTTTCGGTTCTACGTTACTTCTAGACGCCTTCCATATTGAAAATTATTTACTAGCCTATTATGAATAACAATTTCAAGAACTGTAAACTCAAAATTCCCCAAAAATATGCATAAAATGCTTAGTACAAACCTTAATCCGTACTTCCCCCTAGCTATTCAAAATGAAGCACTCTGATTGTCATTCATAAAAGTGCAGTTTATTAATCACAATTACTAGCATAATAAAATCAACTAAACTGAATAAATGTTCATAAATAGAAAAGTGACATTTATCAAGAACAAGTTCACAAAATGCAGTAATTTAAAGAATATTTTGGGAATTATAACCGACAGAAAAGTACGATTTGCAAAGTTACGACTAAACATCTAGCTGCTGAACAGATGTTTGGAGTAAACTGGTGTTTCGACTCCTGTAATACGACGAGTAGGCATATAATATGGTCTAGCCTTGAGTCTATCTGCTTCTTGTTGGAGCTCTTGATTGCTGACCACTCGAAATTCTTCTTCGCATTATTGATGAGAACTTTGAAAGACATTTCATTGAAGTGGCATAAAACGGGTAAGTATAAGTTATCCTAAAGTAAATATTTATACCTCAATTGCATTTCTTAATTATCGATTTTATCTCCTGCAAGTACATGTAGTTATTATAATTTTACTCCAAAGATTATCTACATGAATCACTAAACTACTTTAAAAGCCTGATCAAATAGTTTTTAAAATTTAATCATAATTTTTTAAATTAGACATAACAATAATAAAAGTACATAAGTAGAAAATTGTTCTCATTGTTGATTGATGGGCAGGCTTATCGCCTTGAGTAATTTTATTATATATTAGTTTTAAATATATTATATAATAGTTCCAGCTATTAGTATTAATGATATTTTGTTCCGTTTTATTTTGTATACATTTAAATAATAAAAGAACAGTTGTCGATTGTAACACTTAAATTATTTTGAAAAAAAGATAACTTCCGTATGCTTTTTAGTGTAGGAGCATCATTATATTGCTGGTCTGTAGGGGCGGCTGTGAAGGTGGGAGACAGAGTAAGTTTCCGATCCTCCCATAGCTGAATAAGAGCCTCGGTTTGCCCAGTAAAATCCCTGATTTCATATCAGTGGCGCAGACTGTAAAAAGACCTCCTAAAATAAACACTGTGATATTGATATCTCAGGTTATTTTTGTTATTTAATGATAATATTTGTTTGTTTTTATTTTTTGTACAAGAATGCAGCTTTGTCTACTTTTATTAGTATTTTTCTTTCATTGAATAATGTAATTTTTGATTTGTTAATAGCTTTAATAAAATGCCTATTTTATATTACTTCAGAAAATAATAGTTGTACCTGTCAACGCTGTTTAACAAGCTACAGAAGTGTTATAGTAAATATAATAAGCGGTAAAATTTGTAATTTTTTATAATTCATATGACATTATTAAAAATAATAAACATTGTGTTAAACTATCGTAATCTTTATTTTTTTATTTATATATCATTTTTTATTATAATACTATTTAATAGCAGGAATAATCCTGTTACAAGTTTATTTTAACAATTATTTGAACATTGTATAAAAATTAAAATCGTGTGCATTTACAATATGTTGTAAAAGACAAAATATATATTATATGCTAAGTAAATTCCTTAAATCTGACCCCTTAGCAGTATATAGTTAGGATGAATAACAATGTAAAAGTGACATTAAAATATGTAGTTCTTCGAGAATCTTAGATGTCAACATGACGCTTCTTGAGAAAAAAATCGTTGGGGCTGATCTCGTAGCTGCGTGTCTAGAATATATTCCATAACATATTTTGAAACTTTTTGTTACTTCTTTCTTGCTAATTTTCCAGTTTTATATTCCTACAAAGTTTGCTTTAAGTATTTTATTTTGCTCAAAATATTACATTAATTTATTAAAATACGAGTATTTAATTATTCAGTTGAATCTCATATATTTTAAGAAAATATAAAAAAAATTAAAGTCCAATAAAAGAATTCCTGAAAAACAATTTAATACTACAAACAGTTATTATATGATAAACTATCATTTTAGTTTATATAAGGCTAAAGTGAATTATACATATTTACTTTTCAAATTTGTTTTTATCAATATATTTCATAACGTTTGGTTGAGGTGAGTTTTCAATGGGGGATCACTCTTACTATAAAACCAATTTTAAAAACTAAAAATGAAAATGAAATTAGAAAATCTAAATTGAGTGAATTATAATTAAAGCCTTAAATAACCACAAAGTTATTCAGAAAAACGTTTTTAAACGACAAGCGCTCTTAAATAAAGGCATTTTTAGTTATATATTTAAGAACTCTATTGATTATGAGATCACACGGTAATAGGTCATACGTCGTCTATTTGTCTGCATGCCCACCTGTTATTCCTTGTGCGTAGATTATTCGTGATCCAAGGAAGGATCTTACTGTTTATTGACATTTAGGTCCAAACATCAAATTGTCCGTCTTTCCTTTGGTCTGTCCGTTTACCGGTCTGAATAACAACACAGAAAGGTTATATAGACTTAAAACACGGGTTCCTCTCTTGTCCTAAGAGAATCAAAAGGGAAAGAGCAGTCTGCGCGCACGTGTGTTAGTTCTGAATACACTGTTATTCGATTTAGCTCGGTTTCATTCCAATTTCTTCTAAACTGATACAAATTTACTAAGTATCAATAACACTTTTATAATAATATTGAAATAAAAAATATTTTTAAGACTGGAAATGCTTAGGTCATCTGTCATCATTCATTCATAGCTACTATCCTAAACAAAAAATTTACAACTATTATATTTACGATCAAAAGTCCACACACACCGCCCGTATGAGTATCCCTGCGTGCCTTAGAGTGACCAGTCAATCAAGGAATGTTCCTGCCCTACCTAGCAAGAGAGTGACGTATCTTATGGGGTTCTAAACCCTTTCTTGCCCTTACTGTTGAATATTAACTGTTGGACATTCCACTACGACCGTATAAAGATTGGGGTTATCTGTGATAAAACAATGAATACAATTCAAGGATGAAATTGTAATCAACTCTCCAAGTCGCTATAAAATATTTTTGATTAGTATGCCTCATCTACACTTAACCAGTGAACACCAACTATATTAAAAATTAAAACCAATGTGGCCCAAAAAGCTACAGGTGAAACTACCTTCGCCAGAGCACTAGTTTATCGTGTTAGTCGTTACTGTTCCACTAGAGTACTGTCAACGATTGACGTCCATATCAGTTCAATATATCGTGAAAGCTCATCTTTGGGAACATAAGGACCTGTCTAAGGTCCCTAACTAGATGGATTAGGAATAGGGCTTCCACTAAATTATATTTTTAAAAGTAAAATTAAAACTAACTTAGATTAAACCATTAGCTAAATTAAAAATAAGAAACTTTTTAAACAGGTAAAACGTTTAACACTACTACAATCACGTAAAATTTGTTTTATGTAGCTTAAAAGGCGGTTCAAGCTAAAAACATGTTATGTCTTCCAAAAGATCAATATAAAGGGTAGTCCCAAAGTAGGAGAAACTTTTTCAGCTATTCTCTAGCCTAACTCTAGGAAAATGCAGCCTACATCGCTGACTGACGTATCATTCAGCAACCTCAGAATGAAGTCTCTCACAGGTACTGCGGCTACAGTAGAGACAAGACTTGCACCATGCAGCGTGTCAGCATCCTGCAGAAGACCTCAATAGGAAGCAGGAGAGCAGCCTCGCGATAAGTGGAACACTTGGTCAAAATGTGAGTACCTTACTGCAGTGTTCGGCAACTTTAGAATCCTTTCCATGGCTACTCTCACATAGAGGGTAGCGGTAGTAAAATCTGACAAAATGACAGACTGCATGTGGTGAACTTTGGCGGGTTTCAGTGACGGTTTCTGAGCCTATAGAGTCCCCTAAGCGTTCCAAACGATTGATGAATGACGTGGGCAACGTAATCAGAAAATATGAGCTCTTGGTTAAGCACTATGCTTAGCGTTTTGCCCATTTCACAAACTACCAGGGTCTGGCCTTCAGGCATCACCTGCACCTTACGTTGACTGAGGCATTGTTCTTGTGGAGATATATGCAGAAATTAACATTTGCTAATGTTTAACTTAAACTAATGATGACAGACCATGTAATGATCTTGTCCAGATCAGAAATTATACCAGCGACCACACGTTTTATATTACAAATTGTATATGAAATATATAACAGACATTCGTTTGCATATAGATTGGCTGTGCAACATTTTACACATATAGGTAGATTATATGAACACGCCGCTTATGAACAGGCAAGGAAGTCTCACTCTATACCTTTGTGATCTGCTGCCGTTCACTCAGACATGACAATGTTATCTCCAAATCCATAATAAATCACTTTTATGTCAGAAATTTGTGAAAGTAAGCAAGTCCTGGGAATAATCAAGCATGGTCAGCGAGCTATATCCCGTGTCTCTTGCACCATACAGGACAGGTCATAAATTTAAAAAGTGCAGTACATATGCAAAGCTACTCTGAATTTCAGATTGCGATTTCGGATATATATCTTTGTAATTAACATAACTTACGATATGAAAAAAGTAATCTTTTCAAGAATTGCAATTTTCTTCATATTCTTCCTTGGACAAAGATCACATGTGAACCTAATTTCAATCCGCTAGAACATTCTTCTCAATAGTTATCGTACAGACGGAAGAACGGATGGACCGACGTAATGACGGGCGTACGACAACACAATATTGCAATAAGGCCCTGTTGCCTTCTTAATAATATTTATATTTTTGGAGGAGTCTAATACGTACTTAAAAACTTCTGCGATTACAATCAAGAATATAATATTCCTCCATCAAATTTTATATTCCCTTAAGGCCTTTAAATAAAAGTTATTATTGGAGGCTTCCAATCTGTGCTGTACGTAAATACTCTGGAAAGATCAAAACGTAGTAAGCGTGCAAATTTAATAAAACCCTTTGTTAACCCTCCGAGCGTCGGCCGACTTGTTTTAAGTCGACGGCACCTTTCGCTAAACGTCGCCGTCTTATTTTAAGACGGCGGGCACTTGCCGATCAAATTAATTCGACCCGCGCTATTATTCGCGTAATATTGTTATAAATTACATATACCGAAAGCCTGTGAATTGTTCTTTACATTTAGTGGTCTTTGCATACCTCTTGGTCTGTACCAGATGCTAGTGTAAGTAGTTTATACCAGCTGTTATTTCGGGCGGGACGCTGCTCGCGCGATTGTTCAGTGTGTTGTTGTAAATATATTATGATATAACATTATGAATATATTCACAGAAACCTATAACCCTGTATATTTATGTGTTCATGACTAAATTTGTTATAATTTGCCTATTATGAAATTGTTGTAGAGGTAATATAACAATAACATGTGGATACTTTTATATTTAAAAAAATATTTTCTAAAATATTTTTTCCCCTTTCTCAGGCTGTTGCAAAAAGAAAGTTTTTTTAAACATTTTAATTCTTATATAAGCATATTCTGTGATTCTTTCCAAGAAAGATGATGTATAATACACTATATTTAAACCATTCTTAAGATATTTTATGAATTGTGCAAAAAAGACTACAAAAGTTACAAAAACAGGTGGACGTTTAGGGAAATATGATGGACGCTCGGAGGGTTAACCCTTTAACGCGTTATTTTTTTTTCATGGTCATACTCCCTCCTGAGTTGATTTTTCTGGCGGTTTTTTAGAGATTTTGTGTTTTATAAATAATATAAGCAAATTACCCAAGTTTATAATTATTTTATTATACTTCTATAAACAAAATTAACCTACTTTAGGTTTAATTTCCCTAAAAGCTAGCTAACCTACAAACCATCCCCAACTTATGTTTATAAATCACAACAAATTGTTCCTGTCAAAAACGGGATTTCCTTCTTCAAAAACAATATAGTTAGCTTGTAAAACTAATAATAATAACTAAACAAAGGAACGTAAAACACACAAAAATATGTCAGTTGAACATAACCATCACACTAACAATGACTGTAAACAACAACAAACGTAAGCTGACAAACGATCGGCTGCACGGCAATGACGTCGTCTTGAATGCAGCTGATTTCTCAGATATTTTTTCTAAAGATCGATTTTTCGAGATATCGACTCAATTAATCGAAAGTTTGAATCTTCTCCTTTTGATTGGTATACATTTTTCATTGAAAACATTCGATAGTCGTCTGTTACAGCTACAAAAATAACCGACTACTCCATGACGTACTCAGTACGGCAAAACGCGATCTCAAGTAAAAGTGTCATGACGTACCTAGTACGGCAAAACGCGTTGAAGGGTTAAGAAGTAATGCGGCAAATTAGAGCCAATTTTGTTTGTTGCCGGAACATGCTCCAGACTTTCCCACGTGTGGCCAATTACATTTTTAATTACTTCTATACAGATTTGCTGCTCTTATGTGATGTACTCTTATTTGTTTTCATTTAGTAAGGTTATGTTCGAGATTATGTATCATTTCATTTCAGTACTAGCATTATGTTTTTTTCATGGTTTTTGATATCTTCACCAAGAGGTATTACCAATTTCAAGCTTTTTTATTGAATACACTCAGGATAAACCGAGGTGAACAACCAAACAAACCAAGTAACAGTGTCACTACAACTCAAAAATCACTACGATTAATCTGTGGTTAAATGGTATGTTACCTAACAATACTTACCATCATCTCCAGGAAAACCGTGTACGAGATTTTAACATTTATTTGCAGTGGCTTAGTGTAAAGTAAATTTGTAATTGGAATAATATTAAAGAGGAGTTACAGCTAGCGCAAGTTAAATCATTCGTTGACTGCAGTTTGGATTTCTCAACTCTTCTTTAAATCCGGAACTCTAAACTAAGGAACTGCAGCTTTAAACTAAACTTCAAACTGGTAAATCAAAATTATATACTTATTGCTTTGGTCTTATCTTGTTTAACGTTCAGCTGCAAAGTAGTGAGCGTAGTGTTCTGTCTGTTTGCAAATGACTTTATCAATCCATATAAAACAAGTACTGGGGATAGTCCACAAGCACGTACAAATATTAACTGCTAACTGGTGAATTATGCCGTGATCATCTTAGCATTACTCATTACTTATTTAAGTCAATGACTTTCGAATAAAAAATTACAAATTATAATGATTACCATATAAACTTTTATCTTTCTGGAGTGCGTTAAAAAGCACAGCAAGATACGATTATGTATTGGAAATAGTAAAACTCGGTGTATACTATATTAAAAAGTAAGGAATTCTAAAAGTGTTGACACATGAAATTGATGAATACGACTATTATATAATATTCCCGTTAAAGAAAATAACAAATTAAATTTTGGATTAGTCAAGGTAAATCTTTATCAGAAAATTTTAAGTGACAATGTAAAATTATCAAAATTCGTTAAAGATACATCTCATTCTGGATTAAACGAGAACGAGGTTCTTATCCAGCTGTGGGAGAATCTGAATGTATTGTCACTTCAAATAACCCCCCCCCCCTCCATGATTAGCAGCTTACAGTAGTAATACTCTTACAGTAGTGCAAAATCAATAAAACTTTGTTTTATTTCTTTCATCTGCGACCAAACGTCACTCTCGGAAACCACGAAAATTTACGGATGGTATCAACTTATATACGAAATGTACTAAAAGTACGCATACGAAAATTTTATTAAAATATTTCTTATGATTAAGATCATAAATATTTTTAAGATTTTTATGTTGTATTTTCTGATTGTTACAGGGTAATTCAATTGCAGGTCGCCCCACTCACACTAATACACACACGACACATACACTACTGTAGGTAACGCATTGCTTTATTTAAAAGTCAATTTGGCTCTTTCAGAATGGCACTCTAATATTATTTGGTTGAGTACATGTTTATATGAGAATGGTTTTTTTGTTTTAATTTAATTACAATTACTCATCGGAATTATTAGTTCATGAGTTGTATTAATTATATCTTTTCATCTTAATAGTTCATCGCCTTAGATAGACTTGACGGTTAGTATTGTGCTTATTTAAACTAATCTGGTGACTGCAACAATATAATATTACGACATGTAAAGTAATATTTAAATTTTAATGTTCCCATTTGCAACGAAATGTTGTGAAATATACTAAGAAGTTTAGATCTTTAGAACCCTTGTTTGGACCATCGTCATATCTAATTATTATAAAGGGTCGATACATCTAATAACTGCGTGTAAAGAATATATCTTTTATAATTCTGACGCTTTCTTGTTGCTTTTGATTAGCACCGTCAAATATTCTATCGATGTCAGTATTATTTACGGAGATACCTACTACAGGTCTGACAAAATATATGTTGTACCTAAAGATACTTATTATTCGAAGATACTAACTTACTAATGCTCTGATCATATATCTAGTGTAAGTAAGTATATTGTTTCACGATTATTTCTTAAAATTGCATTGTTTTAAGCACTGTCCATGGTACTGAGGAGTCTTACTCGTGATATAGATCAAATAGATGCATTTCGAATTGAGGTGCATGTCAACCAGTAGAATTTTGCTGAGCGTTATCGAAACTTTAGTTAATTTTATGGGTATCTTAAAAGGTACCCTAATGCAAAGAGAAATTGAAGAAAAAATCATTTGTAAATAAACATCCCTTAGTTTGGCCTCCCAATTTAAATGGTTATAAACGCAGCGTTACGCCCACTGTCCTGAATCATAGCAACGGATAAATTTTGTAAAAAGAAACTAATTGTAACATCTTGTTGTTGTTTACACAATAGGTTTTTATCTATGTTTGGAGATGCCTAAAGGTTTTCTAAATGATTATTAGAAATAAATTGTAACTATGTCATAATTACAAGGTTAATTATCACTAAATCATATATTCATAAAATGAGGTTTAATCAGATAAGCTGTTGTAGCGCAAATGCAATATACATGCAATATAAATCACTATCACGGGTTTACCATTAGAAGAAACAAAAGTCAATGTGACTGTTAAGTAATAATAGTTAAACTGACAACATGATTTGGTAGCAGTTCAAATATTCATTACAGGGAACCAATACGAATGTAATTAATTAATATATATTTAAGTAGCGGCGGGGATCGGGTAATATTTAACAAAACTGCATGCAAATTCATCTAAAACGTTCCAAAATAATAAATGTTTTGCCCAATTCTAACCTAAAACCTTGCAATGTCCTCTTTTAGTAGGTAAATAAATACCCTAACAACAAGTCTATTATACACAAAAGGTTTATCACTATAAATTAATTACCAAACATTTACAATTTATGAACGCCTGTTATGAGTTTGCTAATGAACGGAACTAAAAACTTGTATATAGGAGATGTAAAAATTTAAAAAATAAAGTTTTTTTTTATTTGTCAACTCATGATGCTTTTTAACTTATGCTATTATAACTCCAATAAACAAAATAAATACACATAGCAAGGACTACGATCGAGGAAGAAAATAATATATTTTGATTTACCATTCAGAGCAGTGTCAAGTTGGACCTTTAGGTTCTTTCTTCGGAGACTCAGATTTTAAGGCTTAGTGAGAATTCCTGATTTCTGTTAACGAGTAGATTGACTTACACCAACTGTTGTAACTTCTCACCAGGAGACAGCAATGCACACATAAGTCCACGTTATATCAAGCCACTAAGACCACAGGTCAAAAAATTAAAATTTGGATTTCATGAAAACGACTGTATGACGACGTATGCTTTGTTGAATAAAACATTGTTTCACCTTAGATCAATCAGACCGATTTATGTCTCGAAATAGTTTACTGCAAAATATTTATACACTGTGACTTGTTTTAATGGAAATAATACAAGAATACGTTATAAACCCGTTATAATAAGAAAGAAAGTAAGTGTAAACATAAAAAAATCACATTTAATAAAGCCAGCTGGTGCACAGAATTAAATCTCTGTGGCACAGCAGACAAAATATGTAAATTGTATTGATGAAACATTTATATTGTAATTTTATTACCAAAATTTCCTTGAATACATTATAATCCAAAGTGATATGTCATTAACATAACTTGTTGAGGTAGCTTCTTCTTTTCTTAAAACTATAATCTTCTGCAGTTTCATCAGGGTAGGACTTATTAATATTTTATCGATCCATTTTTTTTAACGTAAAACTAGTTCACTTTTTCGCTACCATTTTTAGAATACTTTGACATTGGTTTCTTGTTGGAAAATGTCGAAAATATGCCCTGTCCTCTCAATTTTAAAATGATTTGTCATTTAGTACATATACCTGTATTAATTTAAATAAAACTTACACTTAATTTGTATATATTATATTAGTAGAATTACAATAGATGTAGATAATTACGGTGACTTGTGATTAGCCCAGTAGTGTTGCTTGTGTATTTTCCTAAAATATTACAAACTTAAATGTTCCAATTCTTTGTTTTCACATGGACCACACCCATTTCTTTCATTGTTGGTTTATACATACAAGTTACGAGTACGCTGCACCACGTGTTGTGTAATAGGCCTCGCCAAAGTTGCATGCCAAATATTATTTATATAGCTTATTTCTCTTTCGTCATGCTGTCATGCAGATGATTCATACAGAACAGAAAAATTAACATCCTCTCAGTTGGCATAAACGAAATTTTTTCAGCCTACTAAGTGCTTCAATGACGCTCAACCAAATTCTACAGGTAAACATGCGCCGTCATATAACTTAATGTTGTCTATGTAAAATGAAGTACCTATCCTAAATATTTTAAAGGCTGAAGATGATATTTGTTGATTATTTGTTGTCATGCTAAATGATACATTAACATTGTCGTTTCTTGAGTTAGGTTAAAAACCTGTGTTTTAATAATAGTTCTAGTGAGGTAGGCAGTGTACTACAACGCAAGAGTGCGCTGAAATGATGCGTTGTTAATTTTTTTGATCCTAGTATTTTATTTTTACTGCATGAATAATCTACATAATCCAAATGATTGTACTCAACTTTCTTACTACTTCGGATTTGTTTCGTTAAATCAATACTCTCAGTCATTCCTGGCTTATTAATGAAAATTTCACTTATTTAATGTATGGGAGGTTTTAATAAAGAATGGTTTTCTAATGTGATGCAATAACGAAGCAGTCAATAAATAACGATGATATACATTTAATTATATGCTGAAGAAAATTGATGCAGCAAAACGTTTAAATTTTAAACAAGGTATCTATGTTATGAAAACATTTCGATAAAACTAAGGTCTTTATAAATGATATATTTAAAAAGGCTTCATAAGATATAATGTGACAGAATATTATATTATAAGAATTTGATGATTAATATACAATAAAAATATTATTTACCTTCTTATTATTAATTGTTATTTTGCTTTATTTACGGTATTTATTCTTTTGCCCTTGCTTAACTAGCTATTGATATAAATAAATAGACGTTTGATTTACAGTTATTATTGAGTTTATTTGTCATAAATGGTTTCCTGAATTGTACTGCCATGGGTACATAAAATAACAAAAATTATATCCAACTTAGAAAATGTTTTTGTGCATGTTAGGTTTGAATTTATACAAAAAATAGGTTTGAATTATTAAAGATTTGAAATCATAAATTTGGTAGATCTTACTTGAGTTCAAGTCCAGTTTTACTTTGTGTGTTCCATTGACACTTATTCATCTACCAATCATCCTTGTCGGTTTAGTGTGGATTTAATACTGGCAATATTAATCCTTGAAGATCTGAGAGTTCTGGTTGCCATCTAATATTCGAGTGGTCATCGTCTAGTAAATGTCTATTCTGTTCTTTTACCAAAATTGCGATTCACCAATTTAACAAAAATAATAAAATGTATGACTATATTTATTAACTCAAATGTTGATTAACTTCGTGTTTTTTTAATAAATTTCTTGACGAGAAAAGGTTCTTGTCAGTCTCATATAAAGTTATGATTCAAAAGAATAAATTCTATTATTGCAAAATCACCTTCTGATCTAAATTCACTTTATAACTTAAGGTGTTGTAAACTTACTTCGCATAACAACCTTCTTGTTTTTTATATTAAGATTTAATATATTCTGTGGTATTTAGTCTAAAGAAATGACATTATTTTGAATTATGATTCAATTTTACAATAGTTCATGTATTTCTATCTTATATGTATGATAATTTGTTTTACGTTAATGTTAACTAAAAAATTAAATAGGTTGCTAGTTTATCCAAATTTCAAAATTATTGACTTATCTATGTTTATTGTAAGTGATCCAAATTGTATGAGTGTGTGTTCTTCTTCTTGTATGGATTCGTGTGTGTGTGTGTGTGTGTGTGCGCGCGCGCGCGTGCGTGCGTGCGTGCGTGCGTGTGTGTGTGTGTGTGTGTGTGTGTGTGTGTGTGTGTGTGTGTGTGTGTGTGTGTTCCAACAGCCATTGCTGTTGGTTCTGGTAACAGTGGTGGAGGCACGGCAACTGTTTTAAGCACAGGCAGTCCCAATCCCTGCCAAGGTTGGTTATTAGAAGTCTTAAAGTAACATTTTAATAGATCTCATATACATCTCCTTCGTGACATATTTTCAGTATGTATATTATGATCTGACGGTGATTTGAAAATTTATTTCTGTGTCTGATGGTTAGTTGCTTTTAGTGTTTTTTTACGATGTAATAGACTTTTCTCTGCATATTTTTCAGACTTGGTCTACTTACTCTTACGTGTTCTTTGTTTATACAAGTTTCTCTAAAAGTAATGCGCAGAAGCAATGTCAACTTACGAAAGATAAAGGATGGCACCGATTTTGAAAAATCAAAATCAAAACCAAACAGCAGTTCTTTCACAAAATGGGTTTTTAACTACAAAAGTAATAGCTGTACTGAACGAAGGAGTGTTCACCTAAGCGACTGGACTTTAATCAAATCAACGCATTGGATATTATGTGTTTGAGTATTTCTTTTAAATGTAACATATAGTCTCACCGTTTTAATTTTCTCTGATGATTTTTGTTGCGTTGTGATGTAGTTAATGTGTTTTGAGGTTAGGAAATATTTTCAAATAATTTATATTCTTAGTTTTTTTTAATTAATATTTATAATGAATGACTTAGTTAATTCTATATACGTTATTGGACACATTAATCCAGAGATGATGTAAAACTATGAAGGTTTTGTAACGGAATAGCGTTATAAATAGAAACTTTTGTTGATTAGAGACATTAAGTAAGGCTGTATTACAAATTTTTGGTAACTATAACTTTTGTCATATTTTGAATGTAAGTTATTGAAAACCTAACGATTCATAAAAAAATAATCTCGCTTATTAAGTAAGGTAGTATGATGATCTCGCATTTTACTCCCTTAAGAATTGGGAACAAACCACAAAGTTGTTTTGTAGAATATTAGAAAAGAAAATATTCTAAGAAGAGTCAGATGTTATATATATAGCAGAATTGAAGTTAATTGTATGGTTAGATCGAATGGTTCCTGGAAATGAACATAAATATGAAGTCATATTGAACATTACTGTAATTTTAATTAAATGGATATTCCGAGAACAAATTAAGCTACTAACTTGAAGTCCGTGTCCCTAATTGGATGTACCTCGTTCTATTCTTAGAGAAGCATGTTACGTGAAAAATTATTATAATTTAAGCATATGTTAAGCATAATACTTTCTTTATAATTACTCAAACAGTATTGTATTAAATTATTATTAATCAAAATCTGTTTATGATACAATACTGCAAAAAATTAATGTTTATACTTTTTTATACGCAATATTTGTTTAATTATACATATTTCATGGAAAAAAGATTCAATGGATTGTTTTTCAGTAAGTTCTGTGCTTTATAAAGTGTAGTGGTGTAGCTAATGGACTTGCAGGGAGCTTACAAATTAACTCATCTTTTTCACCTCTCCTCTTGCGCGTCTTGAGCTATACGCTAATCCTTTCTCTAGAGAAAGCCCTCTTTAATAACGCATGTATTTTATTGGACCGTACTGAAAATGTATTATTATTAGTTACTTCTAACGCATTAAATGGTCAATAAAATACTAGTTAGTATTAAAAAACTAAGCTTTATTACTTTTCAGATTGAAACGTACGTTACTAAGTAAATTAATTTACCAGCACAAAATGGAAATGTAAATTGAATTTTAGAGCTTGATACAAAGATGCGTACGAGTTAAGTTAGTTGAGAAAGCTGATATTGCGCACAAACATACTTGGCCTTTTTTATTTATATCTGTTCACCTAATAATACAACATCCATGACTTTTTACTACCTTGGTTTACGTGTTTCTCCTTTCTGTATGACTGAAATGTGTTCCTGTGAGGCCTCTCTCGTGCCATTTCGTCTTTTGTATAAATAACGTCTTCAAATAATCTATACACTCTAGTAAAATATCAATTTTGCTCTCCATCAAATTTTTAGTTACTAATTAATACACTATTCACATGTCCAATAATTTTCTTTGTTTACATTTTGGCGCAATACGACGAATCATAAATATATGTAATATCATTAAAAGTAAGTTTTATAATAGGCATATTTTTTATATCATGTAAAAATAACAGGTTGAAGTGTTGTACAAGATTTATATATTTACAGACATTTATAATGGTACGTTTTGTATATATTTATATACACTTAAACCTTTTATTATCTATATGAGCAAATGCGTATTCTGTTCTTATTACTTCCTTGTAATTATGTTTCAGGTAGCAATATTACTTAAACTCAGTGCGAGAAGTCCCAGTACCGTAACTATTTGGGATGTTTCAGGTGTAAATTTAATGCCATTCTGAAACTGCAGTTGTATTCAAATATCTAGACTGTAAAACATTTTATTATAAGTTACTAGAAATCAAACAGCCAACTCATTTTTGTGATTCGAGAGTTTTTGTTCTGATTATTTTCAGGTGGCCTCGGTCCTGCGTTGGCTTGGCGTCCTCTCTGTGACACTAACATTTAGCACTACTCCACGTGTGTTGCAAAACACGCAAAGTATGAATGTTTTGTTTGAATGAAGTGTGAGAGTGTGCGTGCGTGTAGAACTACATTTGACAAGAACAAGTAATCCTCCACTATACAACACTTTAAGGTATAATAAATTTATCTGCTTATATTATACTTAAGTTTACATATATTTGTTCCATGATTATACTTAATTTTTAATAATACTTATTTAATTAAGGTATATTTCTGTAATTATATTGGTTATGGCAAGTGCATGGTTTACCATGATACATTATTATATGCTGTATTTTCTGATTGTTACAGGGTGATGCGGCCAGTGCAGCAGGAGGTCGCCCCACACAGTAATACACACACTGCACATACACTAGGTAATGTATTGTTCTACTTAAACATCATGAAGAATTTGGCTACAATTTTTGTTTCAGAATGGCACACTTATATAAATTTGTTTAGTGTATGTTTTATAAGAATAGTTTTGTTACTTTTATTGTACTTTAAGTGTATTCATAACGGTAAATAAATAAAAAAATACTTTATACTTTAGTTTTACGATAATAACTCGTTTGGCTTAAGTTCATTCACTATTAACTTAGTACAGAAGAACGTATTTAAAACTGCAGTGATTCAGTTTAGAGGTTTTTTGTATTCAATAACAAATACATTGTATATAATTACAATAATGATTTGTATTCTAAGTCGATCTATCAATCATTTTAATATTGTGAAGTACAAATTTAAAATTCATGTAATAAAAATGTAGTTTGAACACAATTAGGTTCAATTGGTATATTTGTACAGATTCAAAATTATGTTTTTGGACTACAGTTTTAACGTGTTCAGCACCTGAGATTTCAACAGTACAAATTTATGTTACATTATAATTTCTATGGCAGTTATTTAATTTACGAGCCTTAAAAATTCATAAGCATTATTCATATTGCATAAATTTATTTCTAAATGGTAAATCTCTTTTATTATTAATACATATATTTTAATAAAAATTAGGTAATCATTGATTAACATAAATATATTTATAAAAAACCGCTATATATCTAAATTGCAAATTTGGAACCAAATTACATACCAGAAGTTTATGCCAAAAACTTGCAATCACAAAATGTCGTGGTCTTATGCTTTAGCCCATGTAATTTATTTTTTAGAAATCTGAAGAGATCGCAGAACATAAAAATGTACGTATTAAAGAATTCATTTTATGAAAATCTTTTGTGTAGAAGATAATTCCCTCCATTTTGCATTATTTAAATAAAAACATTGTTTAAAAACTCACCCAAACTATGTGCTAATGTCTTTGAACAAAGTTCAATCTGGATCTGATTACAAATACGGTACTTATTAGCTTACGGTATATTGCATATGCCCATTGAATTTGAATAAATAAGTGTCTACAAAATTTATCTAATTGTAGTACTATTTAATATAAATAATATTTACAACTGATAAATGGTGTTTATCCGGTTTATCACAGTACTTCCTGAACACTGAGCTATCGATTGTGAAATTTTTAACGATATTAGAAGGCAAGATATATCAATAATGCTTAGTCAGAAAATTGCCTTTCTCACGTGTTCTTGACAAAGGAAGTATGGTCTCAAAATTCCTTCACTTTTAAGTATATCGATATGGAATTCTCTCAGGCTACATCACAGTACTTGAATACCTAACTTTGTGCATATCAGGTTTAGAAAGGCTTGGTAGGGCTGGAGAAATGTTTAAAGTCAATAGCGTTGTTTTGAATAGGTAGTATGGGATTATCTGTAATAATATATAACATATTAAAATAATTTGTTTAGTGCTCTTGAACGGCGCAAGATAAAAACAAATTAAAATTCAAAAAGTTTTGCATTTAATGGAATTCTTGAATATTATACATTGTAACATAGGTTGCTATTCAAAATATTTGAATATTCGGTTTTTTACATTTAATAATATTTTATGATATTTTAAAAATTACACCACTTCATATTTCCTGATGGGGTATATTAGATATATCATACAAAAAATAATTGTTCCTAGGTTGGACATTATGTCACACTGTCTAGAAAGCGAAGAGGGAGAGGAAAGTCCCACTGCAGATACCGGTGGATAACACTGCGCTGAGATGAGTTCCAGTTCTTGCCACTTAAGATCGGATTTCAGATGCTGTACTTAAGAGGAAAGTGAACTGGAGCTAAACTAAACATTCATATTGAATCAACCCTTCCCACCATTGCTACACAATTATAACTTGTAGCAGTTCCTGCACATACTTTAAAACAAGGTTAACACTAAAAGTTTAGTAGAACCTGTCTCTTAAAATGTAAATTCTGAAAAGAATACTATTTTTTAATTTTAAAAGACCAATATTGGCAGGGATTAGGACTGCCTGTGCTTAAAACTGTTGCGCTGCATTCACCACCGTCACTAGAACCAACAGCAATGGCTGCAGTGAAACTGTTATGCGCACCCAGGTTAGAGCATTCCATGGTACTAGGGCCTGTCCTTGGGCAAGTCGTCACAATTCTACCATGGTAAAACCCCCTCCCTTATTAACTTGTATAGTTTAGAAATCTCGGTTTACGTCACATGTGCTGCTATCTACAGAGAGTATGCATGGACAATAGAATAATTTAGTTTCGTAAATTCTCATTGTGACAATAATCTTTATGGTAAAAATAATTTGTAATAGCGTTTTTGATTTCCAGATTATATATTTTAAATTATTGAGTATATGGAGAAAATATAGACAAGAAAAGATTATATTTACAATTTCTAACAGGTTGGGATAAAAAAGAATACTTATTTGATTCTCAGGTGACATGAAAATAATATAAATAAAAACAGTACATCAAATGATTTGTACGGTTTCTGGTTAAGACTGGGATTATTGTAAACAAACCTTTCAAGTGCACAATTTGCTGGCTTGAGAGATATATCGATATTATTATAGATAATTTTTTTTAGTCATTTTAAGATCTACATATGTTAAGAATTCAACGTTTACCTAGTATTACTAGTATACCAGTATTAAACATTTCCTAGCCTTAAAAATAATTAATAAAGTTTACAACGGTTGAAGAAGACTAAATATTGGTATCATTTTACTTTTACTTTCTATATAAACTTTGAAATAATACAAATTATAAAGGAATTAACTCGATGGAATCCTTCTGTGTATAAAATATCTCTATACAAAATTATATCGTCCTATAAGTTGAAGAATATAGTAAAACAGCTTTTATGTTTTGGATTCTTTCCCATATTTTAAAATTACATAGAAACGTAAAATATTATTGCTAGGTGCCGTATAATATTACAATGTTTTTATTAACAATCTAATTTAAAGATTGATTACGTCGTGTAATTTAAATTCTGTACATAAATCCATATATACATACAAAAAAAACATATAAAATATATTAACATAGTGCTAAATTCTATACTCGTCTTATAGAGCAGTTCTCCTACTTCCAAATTTACAATTTATTCAAATAACAACTTGAATATTTTATACCTATTGGAAAGTTTCTATTCCTATATATTTTTACCTTATTTATTAATTAATGTTTTATGGCGTGTGCTCGTATCAAGGAAGTTTGGAGGCCAGGCCACCAACGCTACAAACCATGTCAGAGCCTCAGGGAACGAGCTGGAGAATCACTAGTAGCAGCTAGCGATCCTGTACTTGTCATTTCACCGCGTCTTTATCAGAGTGAGGAAACAGCCACTTCTTGTGGACACTAGAGCAGATGAATGTGTCTATCAAAATTATCTGCTATAGGGGAGAAGGTTGAGGACAAGCTGTGAGCTCTTTGCAGTGAATAACACATGCATTCCTACCGCATTAACTTAATAATAAAGTTAAATATGGATTTCGGACTGGGAGGAGACCCTATATAATGTTTCATAGTACATCATGTACACAATTTCTCATTTTATGAATTGAAGAAATACCTTGGCTTTACCATCAATTATCTCTTCAGACTAAACTTGCTATATACGAGAGAATAAGGTTGTAAATTAACAGATTCGCCGTTTAAGACTACATAATATTCATAAGTTTTAGGTTCTATATTTTCTTAGACCGAAACATGTGTATTAGATTGATTAAAGAAGTTATTTATTAATTTATATTCACAAACAGTAGGCTAGTGAATTTATGGAAAAGTAATTTGATGTTACTATACGGTGTTATTCCCTAAGTTTTGAATTATTTAACACACACACACATTGATTAGTAAAATTGAATTTTTCAAGGCTTGTGGTGTACATATAAAACATACTTAAGGTGTATAAATTTCAATCTATTCCTTGATTTATAATATATAGAGTTTTTCAATCTACCCATGTAGTAACAAAAGCAGTGAAGCAAACCAAGATGCACTGTTCGTTTCATCAAATACCCCCATTTTTGTAAGAAAAAAGGAGAAAATATTTTTTAGCCGGACAAATTGCACAACAGCAGTTTTTTGGGAGTGGTGGTCGTTTTTAAGAAATGTTTAAATAGGGACATTTCATATGATACCTCATTTTAAAGGTCAATGTATAATGAGCGTTTTGATGTCAAAAATCAATATTATGTGGGTTTGCATTTACAGAATGTAACAAAATGTCTTTCATTTAGGATTTAACAGTAAACTCTGTTGTCAGTTCTCATTAAGACCTAGGCGTACTAATTATTTGTTGTATGGTTCTTATAACATACCCTGTCTAGAAATATGGAGCAATGAAACTTTTTACCTTATTTTATAATTTTGAAAAATTATTATAACTTAGTTAATTAAAAAAACGTGAAAAATCTAAACTTATTTAATAGCAAACTATAATGCAAAGTAAACCATTCTTACATTCTATTACAGGGAATTATTTTTATATTTGAAGTTTTCATATATCTTGCACCTTGTAATAATAACGGTTAAAAACTAATTTTTATTATGTTATGTATTAATGACAAATTCACACCATGTATTCAAAACAGCGCCTTTGGCGTTAACCACTTCTCCAGCCCTCAAGTTAATACGTACCAAGTTTGGTATTCGATTACTTTGATGTAGCCTGAGAGAGAATTTCATATCCACATACTAAACAGAGAGATGCCTAGAGACCCTAGATCCTTTGTCAAGGATACGTAAGAAAGACAACCTTGTGACTAAGCATTATTGATTTACGTACTGTTATAAACACGAGAAGCTCTATTTATTAATTTTAAACATTATTCATTTTTAACTTTTTAACATCATATAATTGCCAATTATATAGATTAAATAGACACGTATTTATTTAAATCGACATCTTGATGGAATATAAATGGCATTATGCAATATAACGGGAGTTAATAACAACAGTATTTGTAATAAGGCCCGATTGAAGTTGGTGCAGACAGTTGGATGACTTTTTAAACGAAACTGTCATATAATCGAAAATTTTTAAATGGCGGAAATTCTCATTCATGCAAACATTTGAATTAAAATATCTTCCAATATATACCAATTTATGTTTTGCGATCACTTCAGGATTTCGAGAATGCGATAGTTCAATTTTCGGAAAGATAAATTACATATCTGGACTAACCTCACCAAAAACCTCATCTTTTATATTGTTGTTTGATAATCTAGCATTTTACTCAGTTAAAAATAGAGAACAAATCACAAAGTGGTATTGTAGAATCGTAGAGAAGAAAATTCCAAAAGGAGTCTATCCTTATCTATTGTGGAATTAAAGTTAATTATTAGGGGTGGATCGAATGTTTTCTGAACTTGTACATAAACACTTAATTAAATATGAACTCATATTGAATTGTAATTTTAATTAACAGAACTCTGCCTGTCAATTAGAATATTTCTAGAACGCGTGTTCTTGAGTGAATACCTTGTTCTATCCTTATAGAAACCTGTTACATTAAAAATTAGTAACCATTTAAGCGTATGTTTGTCTATAACAGTTTCTTCATAATTAATTAAAATTTACATATCGAGTTAATTAATTATCAGTAAAAATATGTTTGTGACACAATACTGCAAAAAGTACATTTATACATATTGAATAGACAAAAGTACAATGAACTGTTTTGCAGCAAAAGTTCTGGGCTGTATAAAGTGTGGTGATGTAGCTAATGGACCTGCAGGGAGCTTACAAATTAGATAAACGATAATCTTTTCGCTTCGCCTCTCTCAGTCTTGTTCTATAAGCCAATCCTACAGAAATCCCTCTTTCATATTGTATGTCTTATTATAATTATAATAAATTAGTGTTAGTTATTTATATCGCATTAAATTGTCAATAACATAATAACATAGGGAATGAAGCTTCAGTACTTCTCAGATTGAAAAATAAGTTATTACTTTTAATTAATCTATTATATTACCCACAGTAACAAGCAATCATCACTAAATCGATATTGCGTTGCACAAATGCAAACACATACAAAAAACACATATACAATTACTATGTGTTAGTAAATATAACATAGTTTTATCTAATAAATTCGGGTTACAGAATACAGGGGAATATACGTGACGTTTGAAGGACACATTACAGAAATAGTAACATAAATATGAGGAAGCCTATTATTACTAAGTATCGATGTTCTATTAAAACATTTGACCTTGTCAACTTGGGGCTTTTAAACTGGAGATTAATGGAGTGTAATTTTTAATAATTTGCGATAACCAGTAATTTAAACTTGATTAATGAGTATTTATTTAAGTCCCAAAACTGGGTTTAAATTAAAATATAAAGTCTTTTAATATACGTAGTATTACGTAATGTTTTGAAAATATATACCAAATTTACTTTATAATTCTTCAAAAATAAAATTACGAAAATATAAAATAAGTTTTGAAATAAAATATATATAGCATTAAAGAAACAATTAAAAATATTCCATTTAAAGCATATTTTAAAATAACATTTAATCTTAGTTCAAAATAATTCGTATTTTAATCAATTAAAAATTCGTTACAGACTGAGGGGCATCTCTAGGTTTGAGAATTTTTACAAATATAAAGTGGGATTTAAAAGCTCAATCCAATCATACGAATGTAATTTTGGCTTATCATGGGTTCACTAAGGAATTAATTTGGGTCCCAACTTATTTCTAACATATTTTAATAATCTGCTTTTTTATCACTTTAATTGTTCAGATTTTTACATTTGCTTACGACTCTTTTATAAATTACTGTTCACAAATTATGATTTATTGATTAATTACCTGAAAGTATTTAAGTTATACACCTAACTGAATTAAAATTAATAAACAGTTGTTAAATACAAAAAATCAAATCCTGTAGTATATCATATAACTCATCAACAGCTGAGACTACAAAGAGAAACATCAATTCGAATCAAATCCTGTACAATCCTCTTTGTGTGATTGTCACTGCCTGTGAGGTTTACAAACAGTGTTAATACTGTACAGCTCCTCAGTTTATATATTGAATCTGACCTGGGCTGGAGGATTAATATTGAATACTTGCTTCACAAACTAGATGGATAAAATATACTATACCAATAGTTAACTGAATGGATTTACGAATACCATTCTATACTTAAAGTAATTTTAACGATAAATAATCCTGTTCTCTAATCGTTAGCAATAAAACGAGTAGTTGTAGCTTTAAATGTTTTATTTTTTTCGTTTGATATTTTTATACCAATTTATATAACAGTATTGTATCTTAAATTTTTCATAAACAGATCGGTTTGCCGATTTAATGGAATTATTTCATATTTTGTGAGTAACACATTCACATTACTTATGAAAGTTTAAAAATATGTTTAAAAATCAATTATGTTTCCAAACAAACAAATATAATGATAATACTTAAATTTGAACTTCGTTGTATAGAGATAGATTATGAAGTCTAAAATTAAATCTATTTTAATTCAAAGATAAGATTCGTATCAAACCTTGATCGAGAGTTATCAAATTATAAATTTTGGATCACCACAGAAGATACAGAAACCTGAGATTGCCTCTAAAGATGTTTGTGTATTTGGTCTTCCTTACAGATTACAGTAGCAGCTGCGTCTTATTACGTCTCTGTTACCATTGCCGTGATGAGCTTACCTTTTGTGTTATTGAGAGAGAATTCAGACTGCTCTCGGATATGATCTGGGTATATTGCTTGGCATTCCTTACAGATTACAGGGAAATCTGCGTCTTATTACCTCTCTGTTACCATTGCCGTGATATGAGCTCACCTTTTGTGTTATTGGGAGAGAATTCAGACTGCTCTCAGATATACTCTGGGTATATTGCTTGGCATTCCTTACAGATTACAGGGAAATCTACGTCTTATTACCTCTCTGTTACCAGTGACGTGATATGAGCTTACCTTTTGTGTTATTGGGAGAGAATTCAGACTGCTCTCGGATATACTCAGGGTATATTGCTTGGCATTCCTTACAGATTACAGGGAAATCTGCGTCTTATTAAAACTAATCTGTCTTTAGTTCTATTAGGAGATAGAAAGAATTAACCATATTAATTATGTTTAACCTCAAGGCCTTTTAGAAATTTTCTCCGGAGAAGAAAACTAGGGCCAAAGTTGGACTCAGCAGTTGTAAAAGGACCAACTTCGCCAACTCCGAGTCCACTTCTACCACTTACTTAATTTCTTTTTGTTTTCCTAAGTATAAAATATCCAATAATACGAGAGACGAATGTAAAGTTTGTACCTTAATTAGTATTAACTTAAGAAATAGTTTTATTGTAATACGAAATGTTTTATCTAGAAATAATAAGGGGATACGACTAATATATTTATAATCATTCCTTTAACACCAATTTGTTTTTAAATGCCAAGGTTTTGTACAGCAAAAGTAACATTATGTTTAAGATTATTTTTTCAAATCTGAAGCATTTGTGATTTAAAACCAACCCCAAATAAAAGTTAAAATATTTTTTTGGATTGTATGTTTGAACAACACCTGGCATTTCAAGTCTTAATGTAGTTATATTATTCTCTCCACAATTTACCATACTAAGTTTGAATGATTAAATGAATGCATTGAAGCTAAAATATCAATGATAATTAATATACCTTCACTTCTTTAGTAAGCGCAAATGTACTTATGACTAATAATGTATAAAGATTCACTTCTTATTATCTGTTAGATTATGTACTAAATGTTTACTTTAGTCAAATATACAATATACATAATATACAATAATAGCTAAGCTTTAGTGAAGCCTATCCCTCGAGGGGATGGAAATATTACATTATTGTCTGTCTGTCCACAAGATACCTATAAAAACGAAGTGATATATATATATATATATATATATATATATATATATATATATACTTGACATTTTTCTCGAGCTTCATCTCTATATTAAGAACACTGAGTTCGATGTCACTTCTTGCGATTTAGCTGAATGTTAGTAAATATTTTACGTAGGTCTTTTCACATTGGTAAAAGGGGGAAAGCGGATTATTAGACCATATTTGGTATGATCATAAAACTCATAATATATTAACTAACATAATATTCCAGACATACTCGCATATTTACTCTTGTCTGGACTATTGGATTGATACTTGATATCGATATCTGTTATTTACAGTCTAGAACCAGACAATTAATTCCAGTATTTTGATTCGTTATTATTTCCAACTTGGTCAACAAAACATGTGTGGCAACAATGTATAAATTCATGCAACAGCCGTTTTTTATTACTATTATCGATAGTTTGATAAGGTTAAAATAAATTATTATATCTCTAAATAATTTAAATGCAATTTATCAATTTCTATTTAATATAATGAAAAATAATTTCAAATTTTTGGTAATCAGATAGACAGGTTATAACGCAAAAATAAGTTTGCGCTGGAATTTAGTTTAAGTATTATAAGAAACACATAAATAAAAATTTAATTTTTAAGCGATAAATGGAAAGAATATTGTAATAAAGCTTTCACAGTATGTATAAAAAGCAGCTGTCGAGTCTCCGTACTTTGGACTCCAACAGAACCAGCGGAACTCACTGTCACAAAATTTCATCTGATTTGTGATTCACTTCCGGTGTTCATTTCCGGTTCAGAAGTGGATTACACTCACTGACATTCCTTAATTTTCATCTTACTAGTATTTCGAATAGTGCTAATAATATATTCAATAATTGTTCTGTATCAATTTAGAGATTGGAACAGAAATGTATTAAACAAATATTGTTAATCAATTATTGTTATAAAATGATTTAGCTGTTAAAAATAATGTATAGTGAATCGGCGCTTGAAAATTTCTTTTTTAATTAGTTATTAAAGATTGAAGGTTTGAAACTATAACAGGATTCGGACATTTTCCATCGTTATAGGCTATAAAAGGTTTCATTTTTCAACAAAATCCTGTTATCCTATAAAATACTACTTCAATCTAGTAGTGGAATCACCTGTTTATGAATTTAAAGCAATTTTATTTTTTATTTAAATTAAAATAAATTATTTAAGATATTCAAATTGTACATGATACTTAATAAAAATGTTATTGGTGAAGATATTTTTACATTTTATTTAAATTTATAACAAATTGTTAAATTCAAGATATACCTCCACACAGATGAAATGAGCTAACGTATTATTATCAAATAACAAAGAATAGCTAAATAAATTATTGTATAAGATTAATTTGCAATTAAGTAAATAAGTACAGTATATTGGAACTAATACATTCCTAATGTACGATCATGTTGTAGTTACACGAGAAAGACTTATACACGGTTGACAATTTCTTATATCTTACATGGCCCCATACTGAAATAAAGTAGCATGTTATTTTTATATTAAAAGTAAGGACGAACAATGTTGAAAATTATTTTAAGTAACAAATTAAACAAAAATGCATTCCATGTTAAAAATAATCATACATCTATATTATAAGTTCAATATATAGCATTTCTTATTTAAGCAAATGTTAATTCACCTATAATTCGAGCGCTTGTTTCCATTCAAAAGGTACATAAAAAAATCACTTATTTCCAACCTTTCTATCCATCTCGATCAAAATCTCCGATTATATGTTACAAATGTGGTATAAACATATTTTTAAATGCGAACCATCTTATCTTTCCAACATATTTACATGCAAAACCACATTTTACCCCAGATTCCGGCAAATAGTGTTACTGCTAAAATATAATCAGATTTTTTCGTCCAAGCTTAGATAAATGATATTTTATATTTAAACCACATATCACGGTATGCAATATCTGGGGTATTAATTACTATTCTCTAGAAATATACTTTTAGTCATATTCCTTTAGATAAACACCATAATTCTGTGCGCGAATTTGTTTTCAAATATAACTATTAGTTATAATAATTTTACCATTTAAAACCAAAATTATTATTTACTTCATAACTAACAATTATACAGCGTTACCATGAAAACAATTTCGAAATCATAATAATTTCAAAAGATTTTTCAGTACAGCAAGCACATGATTCATGGTGTTTAAAGTTGGTACGGACGGAGTTAGCAATGTTCGCTCTTCTTCGGATCTGTGACCCTGACACCACGGCTGAGCCTCTTTTGTTTTGACTGCTAAATGTTTCAAAATGTAAGTCAAAATATTAAATTCTGTATTTAAAATAACTCACTTATATGTTGTGTGAATGTTTGGTAATAAACATTAATTCCTAAAGCTTAGACTGTAGCAACTTACGAATTTGACGTATTACCTGTAGGAGTGCAGACAAATACTGTAAATTACTTATTGTATTGTATATTTATGCGCATGTAATTACTGTATGGATTCCGACCACTACGCCTCACATTTGCTTGTCTGCTATTATGCTACCGCTAAGACACAGGGTAATTATTTTCTTGCTATATTTG
Organism: Homalodisca vitripennis; assembly: GCF_021130785.1. Classification (NCBI taxonomy): domain Eukaryota; kingdom Metazoa; phylum Arthropoda; class Insecta; order Hemiptera; family Cicadellidae; genus Homalodisca; species Homalodisca vitripennis. The sequence goes on from NW_025776669.1 coordinate 95,595, forward strand.
AAATTTTTAATATTGTATTTTCAATTACTAAATGGCATGTCAGTGTGGTTGATCAAATCTTGCTGCAGGCAAGTATTGACACCACTCAATCGAATAATTATTTCTTCTCAGACACAGGAATTTTCCCGGCTCTTCTCAAAACATCTAAAGTGTTTAAAAGGGGAGATATATTTAACCATAAACTATCGTCCTACGCTTTATTTCCACTTGTTTTTTCAGCAACATGTGTAAAAGAAATACCAGAGGGCAGCATGGAAATCCTTACGTTCTTTAACCACACCAATTTGGATTAAATGATAATTCAATTCACGTGGTTTAGCCCTATGGATCCTAGTGAATATGGCTTGTAAAAGTGTAAACCTATTTTAATTATACGAGCTTGTACTGTATTTATATAATTTTCTAAGACATTTGACTGTGTGGAGCAATAACTATTGTTTCACTAGATTGAAAAAAGTAGCTTTCGTTATCCAATCATGTGGCTTGCTTTTACCACAAGGATAAAGATTTGCCTAGTTTACAAACTTTCATTAAAGCTAAATTCAAATTACATTTAGAGTCCCTCAGGGCAAATTCTTGGACTTAAACCGTTATTGGTATATGTCAACAGATTGAATTATGTTAATCAAAAAGAAACTTTATTCAGTATGCTGACAACACTGAACATTGTTTAAACAGAATCACAGGTATTGCAAATCCAATATTTTGTTTTTACGAATTCTTTCTTTTAGTACTGTGCTCATAATATTTCTGAAACTAACCATTAAAAAGCTATTATTATAATTGATTGCTTCAAGAGAAATTGGAAAATTCAGCATCTGCGTTAATGGTGTCCCCTCTGCACATTTATAGGGATGTACCTGGATTGAGGGCTGAGCAGAGACAGTCATATTGATGATGCATTCCTAGTGTTGCAATAGACATTTATAAACTACGTAATGTCTTTATTTTTTCTCCTAATAAACTGTAAAATTGCATATTACGGCGTTATCCACACAAACTTAGCACTCGGATTTTAGGAACCTTTGCAAAACATAAAATGGAAAGAGTAAATTTAACCTTAGAGTGATATACAAAGATGTTTTCAGAAAATTTACAATGCAGCTATTGCGTTGCCATTTTATTGTACCTGTAACCTTCGTATTGAGGTGGAACTGATATATGACATAATAGGCACAATTTGCCGTTGTATTTATATCTGTTAAACTAATAACACAACTTCAGTAACCCTTTCCAGCCTTTGTTCACGAGCTCCTTCTTTCTTAATGGCTTGAGTGTGTCCCAGTGACACCTTCCTTGATCACATCTTCGTTTGTGTAAATAAGGTCTTCCAAAATCTGCTCACTCTCTTAACTTAACTCTGCGTAACACGACTATTATTTTAGATTACTAATTGATAATCCACTAAATCTTCATGTATATATTATATAGTTTCTTGCTTATGTCGGAAGAAATACGTCGTTAATTCTCCATATGCTTACAAAGTTCTCAATAAATTTTTCAGCCGGAAAAGTCAAATTGATTAGCTTTCGTGGAAAAGCTCTACATTAACAGGCATAATTGCTATATCATGGAACAAGAACATTTATAAATGTCGTACATGATTTAAATATTTCCAGGCATTTGTCGTAATGTGTTGCAACATGATTTGAATCGACATTGACAAAGATTACTTGCGTAAACATTTTACCCGTAATAAGACAACAGCTACGTAATTTTATCAAACTATAATATTTCATTTTTTCTGTAAATGATAATTCCATCAGACATTTGAAGAAAGCTTTATCCAACTTAGTTTTATATATCATATATTAGCAAAGATCTTTTAGACACGAATTGGGAACCTGTTTTATAGAGCGCTTGTGTTAATACTTCTGTTGATACATTCATTGAAATTTGCGCACGGTGATTTCGTAATTCGAGAAGACTAAAGGTAAACTCACACATAAAAAAATAAAACCATGGATATCTAAATTGTATTGCTAAATTCTATTCGATATAGGGATAAACTCAGTAAATCGTTATTAAAAGAGCCATTTCATACTTAACTGCGAAGTAAATTTATTCGGTACCGTAACACGTTACATTCGACCATGCAGCGAGCTACATTTGTTTATTTGCAATTATAAAATTGCTGAAACTGCAGGTAACATGAAAAAGTTCTGGTCCATGGTTAATGAGGTGGCTGGTAGGACATCTGATAAGGAGCGATTTCCTGTTGAGACATTTTGTGATCCAGAAAGCTTTGATACATCGAATTCTCCAATGCGTTTAAAGTTTCCAAAATAGTTCCCATTTATAAATCAGGTGTTAAATCAGTAATGAATAATTTTTGCTTGCTGTTATATCGAAGCTGCTAGAAAAATGTACCAAACTATTTAGAGAGAGGAAGATTCCTTTCGAATAATCAATATGGCTTTAGAAGTGGTAAAAGTACATCAGATGCTCTTTATGATAACTAAATTACTGTGGTCTAAAAATTGGTTTTAAAAAACGAATCCTAGTCACCTTTCTTGATCTTAGTAAGAAAGTTACAATCGAAAGCTAATCTTTTGTACATTTTAATGTAAAACTATACTACACAAATGTAAATCAAGAAAAGACTGATTTATGGACTTCTCCCCTTACACAGACCTATACTCTATATGGGGAACCATTCATTTAAAATTATTATATAAATTTTTATTTTTCAGTGCTAGGGTCAAAGACAAAACGTAAACCTGTGCTAAACCAAATTTGGCTACCGGAATTTTTTTATATATATTCACTTTAATCTAATACAGTATTATCAATAATAAGTAATATTTTAATAATTTACACATTACCTTTTTATTATTAAATTGATATCATGTTTCAGCATTCTATATTATTCATCCTCAATGCGAGATGACACAGTACTGTAAGTATTTGGGACATTTCAAGTGTGATTATAATGCCATTCTGAAACTACAGTTTTAGTCAAATCTCAATAAACACTCCTTTATAAGGTATAACAAATAAAGCAACCTACTCACTGGTGTCATATTTGTGATTCGAGAGTTTTGTTCTGATTATTTTCAGGTGGCTTCGGTCCTGCGTTGGCTTGACGTCCCCTCTTTGACATTATCACGTAACACTACTCCAAGTGTGTTGCAAAACACACAAAGTATGAATGATGATTGAATGGAAAAGTGTGAAAGTGTGCGTGCGTGTAGAACTACATTTAACTATAACAATAATTCTCCACTACACAACATATTAAGGTAACTAAATTTATCTGCTAATATTAGACTTAAGTTACATGTTTGTTCCATGAATAAACTTAATATTAAAACATATTTATTTAATCAACGTACGTTCGTGTAATCATATTGGGTTTTGGAACTCTATTCTTTATTATGAAACACTATTACATGCTGTATTTTCTGATTGTTACAGGGTTATGCGGCCAATGCGGCAGGAAGTCGCCCCACTTACACTAATACACACACTACACATACACTAGGTAATGTATTGTTCTACTTAAAATATTTAAATCAATTTGGTTAAAATTGTTGTTTCAGAATGGCACACTTATATTATTTGGTTTATTATATGTTTACATGAGAATAGTTAATAATCTTAATATAATTAAAACAACTCATGACTGTAGTAATATATTGGTCATTTAGATTGTAATATGAATGTGAATCATTAACATAAATTAATCTACGTCTTCCATAGTTTACTTTTAAATAAATAACTTGTTTTTTTATTTATTACAGATGAAAGTATTGTAAAACAGCAGTGATTCAGTTCAATTAAAGGTTTTTGTAATTTCTCTCTTAGGGTTCTCTTGAGTTATAAATTAGGACTCGTAACAAGTGTGTTAGTTTCTGTCTCACAATAATAGTGTATGTGAGTGCGAGTTTGCAAACTTATTAATATGTTATAAATATTACATTTATTATTAATAATAATAATAATAATATAGATTATTAATAATATCTTTGGGATCCGGAAAAAGTTAAATCACAATAGAAATTATGCTATATATATAAGTAGATATGAATATGCCGGTTCTAGACCACTTTTGGGACAGTCAGAAAATCAATGTAAAATACTGTCCATTGAACCATAAACAAATCTAATAAAATCTAACAGGAAAGCACGAATGTTAAATAACCGAATCTTTAGCTGTTTTACTGTTTAATGTTTGCTTCTACATTTATAAGCTGTTTTAATGAAAAAATCAAAAAATCTTAATAAAAAATCTTTATTCTACAAAGTTAATTGTAACACAGTCTTTATCTTTAATAGTCTTCTTTCCAGTAACAATCAAGTGTAATTTTTCATTTTTGTTTAATTCTTTAATCTTTTTCTCATCCAAAATAGTCAAAAATCTGTTCGGCAAGTGTACTTTACAATCTTCCAACTCGGCAATTATTGTAAACCCGAATTTATCTTTCATTTTCTCCAAATTCAAGATTCTATGTTTCTTCCTTTCTTCCAATTCATTTAACTTCTTATACTCTTTAAACTTGCATTCACCAATATCATTTAACTCTTTCAAGAACTCCATTTAAATAGAAAAAATTTAAAGACGGAAAAAATGAAATTCGCTAACCTTCACTCGAGAAGTCGGGGAGAATGTGAGTAAAACCGCATTCTTTTCAAGAGGTTCTTCGTTTAATTTCTCCAAATGTACTATAAAATCATCGAGGATTTCTGGTTCAAAATCATAAACAAATTCAACATCCAGATAATGAAAAAATACAGGTAATATCTTTTCATAATAAACGTGTGTATTTAAACCAACAAACCTAATGTATTCTTTGAAAAGGAAAATAATTTTGTCAATGGTTCCAAGAGATAAGTAAAAATTTTTATTCTGTTTTCTAAATTCTGTAACAAATTTTGTTTGCTTCTTGTCTCCATATTGCAATTTTGTAAGCAGATTATTCAAATGTGTTAGTTTATTTCGAAATTTCTTAGGTTTAGGTCTTTCATACAAAATTAAATTACAATCTCTACAAACAAAATATCTTTTATCGATAATTTCTCCTCTATTATAACACTTGTAACAGTTGGCATTATACTCTTCCATTTAAACAAAAAGATATTTTTATAAATGGAGATTATGGAACTAAGTCTGCCGAGATATAAATTTTTCAGCGCAAATGTTTGTGTTTACATTTCTACAACAGAGATAAATAGAAATAATTTCATTCTACTGTACAACTATTTAGGATATTTTGTCTATGATTACAAAGATTATTCCGGAAGAAATCGAGATTTTTCATCGGCGAAAGAGTATATTTTTGAAATATTAGAAGGAATGAAAGAGAATAATATGAACATCATCAATTATTGTTAAAGACATACAAAATGAGTGTTGTTAGTGTGCGTGTTTTTGCGATATCTACTTAACTTCTAAGAAATTGGGAATGGGAGAAGAAGAAAGGTATCATATGTTTTATTTCAATCAACTCTAGATTTGTGACGTCTGCTGTGAGCGTTTGTACCACTAACGCTTGACCTCGAATCTCATTTTATTGAAACATGTGAGAGGCGTTTGTGTCACTAACGCTTGACCTTGCTTTGCACACGCCGTGTGTGGTACAAGGACAGTAGTGACACCAAACAATGACCTTGCTTTTCTCACGCCGTGTGAGACAATGAAATCACTGTAAAAACACTTAATTCTGTATTACAAATGAACACTTTACATCACTATTTTCACACAATGTTTTATCACAGTTTAGAATGTCTACACAAATTCACAATCTTCTTGTAACGTCTTTTCTTCGAGTCCCAAATATAAAAGTAACTTATAAAATATAATAACACTATGAATGGCAACGCCCAGTGGAACACTTCACTTCACTTTTAACAAGAAACACAGATCTTCACAGCAATCTTCTTACTTTATAAAGTCCATATCTTCTTTCTTCAACTTGCAAATACATTAGAATCTTCTAAATAATGATATATCTTGTTAAATTTCGTTAAAATACAGGAGGATCAAGCATGACTGACTATACGTGGCCAACGCCCATGATGAAAATTTTTTCCGTGCGATAAACGATTATGAATATCGAAGTTTTATCGATAATAAAAATCGATGGTTACAATCGATATTAGAACTGTTATAGTTTCCAATGTATATTAAATAAGTGAATATCAATATTTATTTCAAACCTTGTTGTTAAAAAAAACACTCAACCGATTTTAATGAAATTTGGTACACATATAGTAAATACTTAACTCTTTCGACTTAACTTATCCATAAGGGTGAAATCATCCCCTATTTCTTAATATTCAAAGAAAAATAAAAAATTTTATCGGAAAAATCTGAAACTTCAAAAACAAGCGAGTTCAACTTAAAATTTCATGAAAATAACAAAATTTTCAAAATCTACCCCAATCATCCCTTATCTTTAAACTCTTATATCTCGAGAACTATTGGAGCTTTTTTGATGAAATTTGGTATATAGGATCAGTAAATATTAAAGTATTTTTTAAAATCACCACTTCCGGTCCATGACCTTGAAATAGTTTTTTTCCTAATATCATCCCTATTTTTCAAAATTTTTTAATGCAATTTAAAATGTATACTTTTATCAATGTCTTTAACAATTCTGTAAAGTTTTAAAACTATCCGACGAATAACGCGATTTTTACTGAATTTCTCTAATATCGTTCTTAATCACATCATAGGCTAAAAATTTCTCAGAAACCACAACCACATAACATGTCGAGTTTGTAACAGCTTTTTGAAAATCCATATTGATAATTATATCGTTCTTTGAACCAGAAATATTTGTCAAACTCTTTGTTGTATCAATGACATAAATAGGTCTATTCGCTAAAAATTCTTTAGGATTGTAATACATTTCCTTATTATTACAGTAAACTTTCTTAAAATCTTGATACATCTGATACATGATTCTGAAAAGACCTCCGGAAATGTTTAAATTTTGTAATTCATCTGGATAATAAGAACCGTTCAATTTTACTCTGATATTTTTTACATTCAAACTATCGAACTTTGAAGGATTTTTTTCTTGATTATTCTGTCTATCTGTTTGAAAACCTATAATAACGAACTTGGGATTGAAGATATTTCTATAAATATTTGTGATATCGAACGAATAAGTTGTTCCGGAAATACCTTTTTGTTCAATACACTGCCAATCTAGAAAATTAAACATAATGTTTTGACTTTTTGTAATTTCATCAGTCAATCTAATTTTACTCGTGGTTTTATAATCAATCATTGGAACTCTAATAAAAAAATCTGTAATTGTAATTTTGCCATCAACAGGCATAACATTTCCAGTTGCAGTCTTCAGAATCACATCATCGTCTTCTGCTCTTATAAAACTTAGATAAAATCCTCCTTTATAGATCGGAATAGTAACATTTTCAAAAAATCCTAATCCAAAATGAGATAAATTTCCAGCTGCTTCAAAAACACCAAATTTAAAATCTGATTCAAAGCCATTAGAAGTTTGAGAAATAACATCACTTTTTGAATACGAAATAGTTCCTTTAATTGTGCTTAATTGGCCACAGTTTTCGACTTCTTCTATCAATTTATTGTGTTTTCTTACTTCAATCTTAGAAAATAAAAACGGTATAAAATTATCGATTAATCTAACATTATCGGTTCCAAGATATGCTTGACCATCTTGTTTTGTTAAAGTTCCAGAAATATAAAACTGGAAGTTAGACGAGCAAAAGTTATCTCCAAAATCAATATTAAACTCAGTTCTTTTATTCGGTTCATTCAAATGTTGTTTACTAATTGGATAGAAATTTTTAAACTCCGCCCTTTCAATATCACTAGCATATTTTCTGTAGTCCGCCATTTAATAAGACAAATTTTTAAATATCGTGTATCATTTTTTCATCGATCTAATGTACGTTTTTATAAGAAAAGATATAAATTTTAGTAAAATAATTAAAAAGATTAGAGTCATTTTTAATGATCTACTTCGTCATATTCAGGATTCTCTTCCTTAAATTTTGCGATCTCGGTCACATATTTCAATAAAATTTGCACAGGATAGTAACCGCTATCTATAATATTGTTCCAATCAACTGTATCTTTATTTTCATCCAAAAACTTTATACTCAAGTGTTGATAGAGACAAAGAACAGACATATGATCTTTTAATTGATAATGTATATTTTCTTGAATGAACTCTGATGATAAAGTTTGATATTTAGCAATGTTATACCAATTCAATTTGCTTACGTATAATCTCATCATATCTTCGGATAATTCATATTTTTGAGAAATGTCATCCCAATGTTCTTTTTTCAAATCTCTTTCGTGTTGCATGATAAAAAGATCGAAAGCACTGTAATGTCCCGCCATCTCTATTTATTAGGAAAAAATTTCAAAATCAAGTTTTTATAAATTGACTCTTTTTTGAGTTACATTCAGCACATTTTCCAGATATTCTCTTAACTCCGTTAATGTTTGCATAGTATTTTATATCGTTTGTGGCAGTTTTCTCTTTACATCTCACACAATATATGAGCGCCATTTATATAAGGAAAATTAGTCATCGTAACCACCTACTCCATTAAATCTGTTGTCGATGTTGTCAAAAGTTTTATCGACATCTTCTTTAAATTTATTAAAGTTTTCTTCTAGTTTATTTACTTTATCGAGATATAAATCGTTGTATTCAACGAGTTTATGATCAATATTCTCAAAAGTTTTTGTGGCATCTAAACTAAACTTATCAAAAGACTGCTTATTTTTTATAACTTTTTCATTAATTTCGCCAAAGTTTTCTTCTAGTTTAATTAATTTATCATGAAGTAAAGATTGATTAGTAACTACTCTTTCAAAAACTTCACCATTTTTTCTATCGGTTTCATTAAAACCCTCTTGAAATTTAGCGAAATCTTCCAAAAAGTTTGTTATTTTTCCATAAAGATCGCCTTTATATAGATTGAAATTTTCCTCAAAGCTTGTAAATTTTTCATCACAATTTTCTATAGATCTTTTACTTCTTTCTTCAAGTTTTTCATAGACTTCTGTTGTAAAATCTTTAACATGCTGTTTATGATTCTCATAATTTTGTTTTAGTTCATTAAACATTTTAATAGGATCTTCTAATTGAATCATTACAACAACATCAAATGGATTAATTCCTTTACTAACACCGCTAATTCTTTTTCCTTTAAAATCTAAGGCATTTTTAACATTCGGATCATGTAAATCAACAATATCGATGTTTTCTGATAATTTTAGAGGTTTTAAAATTTGTTCTTTAACAACAACAACATCATGTTTGTCAATACCAGGTCGAACACCGACAATTCTTTTCTTATTAGCCAAACTAACATAATTCTTTTCAACTTTGATCGCTTCAGTAATTTCATCAGCTTTTTCGATGTGAGACATTAAATTGGTAAATAATTTTTTTACACCATCATCAACTTCTTTTTCCAATGTTTTTATTTTATCAGCAACTTCATTTGAACTCATGAAATTTGCAAGTTTGTTATCATATTCTGCTTTAAAATCTTCAATCTCGACAGCAAACATATCTGAATCTGGAAGGTTTTGTAATACATTTTCTAACTTGTTATCAAACTCATTTCTCAAACTATCAAAATTCAAACTATTATCTACATTTTGAATAATTTGTGTTCCAAATACGTCAAAAATATTTTGTGAATCCATATTTATTAAGCAATAATTTGTTAACAACTTCTTTAAAATCTTTACCATCACTCAGTTCATTCAACACAAAAACACATAAATGACCACAAATTGGGGGATCTTTATAGTCTTGAATCTGAGAATCATTGTAGTAAACGCTTGATTTTTTTCAAATATTTAATCAATTCTATAGGTGGTTTGTCCTCAATTCTTCCATACGAATCAAAATAAAACGCAATCTTATCATTTTTATAATAGCAAATCCAATGTGTTCCACTTCCCATAATCGAGTCTAAATTCACAATTCCACATTCAAATTTCTTAACTTTTTCAGGTAATGTATCTCTCATGAAGATTCCTCTAAAATGTTTAATATTTTTGCAGATTTCTTCCAATTCCCCGAATGTTAAAGGTTTAAATTTTTTTTTCAATGTTTGATTTCACGTAATTCAAAGTTTTTTCATCTAATCCAGATCCTGTAACATCTTCCAACTCTTTATCTAACCAATTTAAAATGTTTCGAACAATAGGAATCACATCCTTTTTAACGATTGGAGCAGCTTTACGAACATAAGGAACAACATTTTTAACAACTGGAATATTTTCTCCAAAATCTAATAAATCTTTCAAAAGTCCACCATTTTTGAGTTCTTTCAACTGATTATAAGAAAATTCTATTCTGGTTCCTTTATCGATTTTCTTATGTTTTTCGAGTTTATTGTATTGTCTATTTGTTAAAAATATCTTATCTTCGCCATTTTTTAGTTGATCTATTTTAAATTGAATACTAACGGGTATTTTCTTCTTAAAAGCGGATTTTATTTTTTCTTTCTGATTTTTGCTGAAATTTACATTCACCTCCATTTATATAGTTAAAATTTCAAGTTCTCTTCGATTCCCATTCCTAGTTTTCTCTTCAAAAACATTGCTCCAGCTGTTGGAAGTGCAACAAATCTTTCACCTAATCCAGCATCTTTTGATAAAAATCTATCCATTGCCTTATCTTGCAAAACTTTATCTGCGATATGTCTGGAATTTGTGTCTCTATGTTTTGCATAAAAAATATCGTGTTCCATAGCAGCTTGATCTAATTTATTTATACCAGGATCTCCTCTTTTTAGTCTTTTTTCGAGTTTTGTGCCAGGCCCCAGATACTGATAAGTTGGTACGTGTAATTCAAAAGGTAAATTGTTGATAAAATCATTCAAAAGTCCACTACCCTCAATCATAGATGAACTTATTGCCGGCAAAACTCGTTTTAAATATTTAATTCCATCAGGTTTTTCAATCATTTCATCAAGTTTGTTCGAAATAAAATCTTTAATCGCTTTCTTTTCGTTCAAAAAAATGTTGTTTCCAGCCTTTTCTTGAGCATAAATATAATTTATAATTCCATCGAGTTTTGTCAAATCGTCGATATATCTGTACTCAATCTTATTATCACTGTATTTTCTTATACCAGATCCTTCGATTCGTTTTTCCCAAATTGGTTTAATCAAATTGAGATATTTTTTACCTTTACTTGACTTTGGTTTCTTAGTTGATGGATCATTATTTTTGTAAATTGAATCAGATTTCCATAAAATTTCAGTATACTTTTTCAAGTCTTCTTCAGAATATAAACCGTCTTTTGGAACATCAGTGCCTGTTAATAATCTCCATAAACCTTGAGTTCCTTCATATGTTTTTTCATTAATAATGATATCATTATGCTCAAAATTCACGGGCAAATTTCCAATCATAAAACTTTTCTTTTTTCTGTCCCAATACAAACCAAATTTATCATCCTTTGCTCTAGGAAGAAATTTTTTACCAATTTCACCAATTATTATATCCGTTGTTCCAGGACTTATTGGTTCAACTATGGTAGAGTCTTCAATGATTCGAGGTCTAAATGGTGTTGAAGATGGTAATTTTGGCAATTCAAACTCAGATTCTGGTATCGAAATATCAGCAAATTGTCGTACAACTGGAACCAAATTCATCAAATTTTGATTATCGCTTAAAACATTTTCAATTTTGCCCTCAACATTTTTTATTGCAGATGTTACAGGTTGATTAATTTTTTGAATAAATTCTTGTTCTTTTTCATCAATTCGAATCTGTTCTTTAAATTCTTTGATTAATTTCTTTTCTATTTGATCAAGTTTTTTGCTTCTTCTGAAGTTACGTTCACCATTTATTTAGGAAAATTTTGAAACGTGGAACGTAAAAACGTAAACGTGGAACGTAAAACGTGAACGTGGAACGTGAAACACGAACGTGAAACACGAACGTGAAACGTAAAACACGAACGTGAAACACGAACGTGAAACGTAAACACGAACGTAAACATGAACGTGAAACATGAACGTGAAACATGAACGTGAACGTGGAACGTGAACGTGGAACGTAAAAACGAGAACACGAAACGTAAACGTGAACGTAAAAACATGAAAACAACTAGATTATCACACGTTTATATTGGAAAATTTATTCAAATATTTACCATTTTTAGGCTTCAAAGTTAGATTAATAGTTAAAAATCCATAGTCTTCTTTCCAAATTTTATCACACAATTCATTAAAGTGGTTAAAACTCATATCAGATCCCACATAATTGTTGTAAATCTTTCTCGAATAGTGATCGTCTTGCTTAAAAATACACAACATATTCAGGTTATTTCTTATAACTTGTTTATCAACCTTTGAAAAGCATTGGGAAAGATAGATACAAGAGATATTTTTGTGACGAGACATTACGAAATATTCCTTAATAACGTCTTGATTTTCCAAAATACAATCATCAAAAATGATTAACGAATTGGGTTTACATTCGCTTAACGGAACTATGTCCTCAGAAGCATTATAAAAATGTGATATTTTTTTGTTTAAGTTTTTCTCAATATTTTCAAATCTTTCTTGTAATTTTTTATAGGCGTCTTGTTCTAAAGATTTACTAAAGACGTACAAATTGGAATAAGGAATCAACCTATTGTAGATAAAATTCAATAATAAAGTTGTTTTTCCACATCCACTTGAACCAACAATTAACAATCTGATTGGTTGATCTTTCTTATTTTCTTCAAACGTTTGAAGTTTTATCTGATCTTTTTGCTTTAAAAATTTCTCCATTTAAATAGAAGATTTTCATCTTGAAGCAACGCTTGCGAAAATGAAGCTGTTCAAGTTGACTTCAGAAAGCTCTAAATTAGTTTTAAACTTGGAACATCCTATACACTTAGAGGAAGAATCAAATTATTTTATCGGTTTAAGCGGTTTTTATTCTGACAATTTTGTAATAAATATTAGTGAAAGTTCTCCTTATTGTATAGGATTTAGTGAGAAGAACATAACAAAATATTATGGTTTAAACAAAGGATATTATACTTTCGATCAAATAAAAAATTCCCTTAAAAATTATCTGAAAACATTCAAACAATCAGATAAATCTTTAAACTTTGACGAAAACAAGTTTGAAATGCAAAAAAATTATCTCTCTAATAAAATTCAAATAAAATCACCAGTAAGAATAATGTTTTCAGCAATTATTGTAGATTTATTAGGGTTTGTTCAAGAAACTATTGAGCCAAATCAGGTATATTTAGGAAATAAAACGCCAAAATTTAGACCGTTCGATGTAATTGAAGTACATTGTAATCTCGTTGAACCTAGTTTTGAAAATCATACCGAACATCTTCACAAAGAATCTGAAATTTTGTACACTTTTTTCCCAAATGTTGCTTATGGATCAAAAATCAGTGAAAAACCAAATGAAATCGATTATATTCCAATTAGAAAAAATATTAAAAGAATTCAAAAAATCGTTCTGACTATTCAAGACTCTGAAGGAAATCTATTAAATAATGAGAGTAAAACAACAATATATTTAAGATTGTCGAAAGAATGATGAATCAAGGGGGGAACGAATCGTTCTTACCTTCAAACTTTCAAAACGAGTTGATAATGATGATAAATACCAATACTTTTATCTAAAAGATAAGGTAGCCCTCGAGGGCCACCTCACAAATATTCACAAAAAATACGAATAAAGACAATGTTAAAGAAAAATACAAAAAAAGCTTTGAAAACATAGATTCTGACAAGGGTATCGAATCGCGACTCTTTCAAAATCTTCATCCTGACCCTGTTTTTATCAATGAATCTGGACTTTATTCTCGAAATAAAAATTACTAGTTAAATTTTATTTCTATCTAAATGGAGTCAGTTGTAGACCTACTCAATAATCAACTAAAATTCAATAACAAACATATCTTTACGATTGTTGACGAAAACAATGTGATCTGGTTTAAGGCTAAAGACGTAGCAAAAATTCTAGAATATGAAAATACTATGCAAACGATCAGAATAAACGTTGACGAAGATGATAAAAACTTCTATTTTAATCTAAATATAAGGGGGGCTATAAATAGCCTACCTTCAAACTTCCAAAATAACACTGTTTTCGTTAATGAATCTGGACTTTATTCTTTAATTTTGAGATCGCATAAACCAGAAGCGAAATTGTTTAAAAATTGGGTTACGAAAGAAGTTTTACCGAGTATTAGAAAATATGGCGAGTACAAACTTGAAAACGAAAATAAGCAGTTAAAAGATGAAATAAAACAGTTACAAATTAAAGATGAAATGAAATCATTGAAAATAGAGAATCAAGAATTGCGAATGGAATTAATGAAGAGAGATATGGTATGTAAAGATTTTGATAAGAAAAAAAAAACACCATGTTTTTGTGTTAATTAAGAAGAATCACATGTGGGAATGGCCTTATTACGTTATCAGAGCTCAGAAACGAGAAATACCAAACCGATTAAAACATCTAAAAATAAATTATCCTGAATTAGAGATTTTGTTCATTGATGACGAACCAAATTCTATCAATCTGTATAACCAAATGAAAGAATCTTTGAATATTTTATACAACGGAAATCATTTTACTACAAATATGGCAGAATCTCGACTGATTTATAGAATATCTAAATTACACGATGAAAATGTTTCTAAATTTTACTAAAAACTCTCGATTTATTATATTTTGTTTGTAAATGTTTAGCATAACTAGGTAACCATCGTAGAATTTTTTTTCATATTCACAAGGCATTTCGTTTTTATAACTTTCGCTGAAAATTTTTTTAGCACAATCTTTGCAAAAAGCATCTTTTCTATCTTTACTATACTGCCAGTTATTAAATTCAGAAATATTTTTAATTTCTTTACAAAAGTAACACTTTTTCTCTTCTAAAGTTAATTTGTTCATTTTATCACATAATTCCTTACAATAACAGTCTTTTCTATTCTCTTCTTGACACTTTGTACATTTCTTTTGAGACTCCATTTATATAGAACAAATTATTACACGATGAAAATGTTAAACTCTTGAATTATGATATTTTGTTTGTAAATGTTTTTGATAATTATTTAACCATTTTATAGTTCTTCCACATTCACATTGAGTATCTTCATAATATAATCTATGGTGATTCTTCTTTACACAATCTTTACAATATGAGTCTTTCTTATCTCTACTATAGTGATCACTATTAAACTCTGAAATTTTTTTTAGTTTCTTTACATTTAAGACATTCTTTCTCTTCCAAAGTTAATTTTTCTATTTTATCATACAGCTCTTTATGATACTTCCTATAACAATCTTTACAATTATAAATAATTCCATCTTTTCTACTCTTATCTTTATAAAATTCTTCAAAACCTTTTAATTCTTTGCACATTGAACATTTCTTTTGGGCCTCCATTTATATAGAAAAAATCTTTGACTTTCTCAATTCATATTCATAAAACTTTCCGGTTATTTCTTCATTATTTAAATCTTTTATACTATAAGTTACAGGATCTGTGTTATTAATTTGATAAATCACAAAGATTTCTCTTGACCAATTGTTCTTATATTTGTTCGAAAATGTTTGTTTTTTACTAACAATTCTGACATGATCATTGACTTTAAATTTAGTTTTCGTGTGAATTTCTGGTGGAACATACTTAAAAACCGACTCTAATAACTCTTTTTCTGCATCTTTATCTACGTCTTTAGGCTTCATTTTGATTGTGCTATGAACAGTATCGTTATATTTCTTTACGATTTTTTGAAGAATATCGATCCATTTAAAGTTTTTATTAATCTCAAAAATTACTTTCATTCTCTCATTTTGAGTTCTGTTATATCTCTCTACAATACTTGATTTCTCTTCGTTTTCAGTATGATAAATCTTAATGTTGTATTTTCTCAAAACATCGTTAAATTCTTTATTTTTAAACTCTAAACCCTTATCTGTATGAAGTAAGTTTGGAGGTTTATGATTGATCCTTATGGCATCTTTTACTATATCTTCGAAAGCTTTTGAAATATCCTTGCCGTTTTTTCTTTTGATAGCTCTTGACCAAGCATATTTTGAGAAAGTATCAATAACATTTAACATATACTTAAATCCATCATTTTGATCTGAATAGTTAGACATTATAACTAAATCTGCTGCCCATAAATCGTCAATTCCTAATGTTATAATTTTTCTCTTTTTAAACTTTTTTCGTACCGGTGCATGAATTTCTCTAGCTTCAATCTCGATTTCTTCCTTATTCTTAGATTCTTTCTTTACTTGTTTTTCATTTGGATTCTTTATAAATTTACTCTTATTTGTCTTACATTTTGAACATTTTGCTGCAATTCTATACAACCCGTTTTGAGTTTGAACGATTTTAGAATCTATATTTTTCGTTTTTTTCTTGCATTTGTGGCAGTGAATCAAATCATCTTCCATTTACATGTCAAAGTTTCCAAGTTTATTTAACTCATCTAATATATCAGATTTTGCTTCATTTTTATAGCCATAAGGTACTGTATCGATCTTATTTTCTAGAACGATTCTCTTATCATCTTTAGCGTTCAGTGCCAGCTTGTTTATGGTAACTGTGTACAATTCATGTTTATAGCTTTTTATTACAGTCATCTCCCTAAATTCTTCTTTATCTTCGAACAAACATCTCTTCAAGTTTTCGATATTTATTGTTTTATTTACAACGCTTCTCTTAATTCCTTTATACCTAACTGGATTTTTGTCTAGATATTTGTACGAGTACATCTTTGATCTTAAACCACAAAATTCTTCTAATATCTCGCCGTTCAATTCGTCTTTGAATTTCCCTATTACCTTCTTATTTTTAGTAGTGAAACATTCATGATCTTTTGGATAATCACTTGTATCAAAGTCATCTATATTTTCTTTAATAATTTTAAAAGGATCTCGTTTCAATTCTAGAAAATAACTGTCTGTATCCATGTAACACAGATTCAAATCTGGATCAAACTTCTTTAATTTGTTGTAATAAAACTCGTACATTAGCAATTTTGAGAGGTCGAGAACTGAAAATCCTATGTAAATCGGTTTGTTAAATTTAACCTTTTGTTTGTACATGTGACTCGCTATACAGTTGTCGTCAAAGATGTTAAAGCATTTGAAATTTGTTTTCTTAGCTTGTTTCATTGAAAATTCTTCATTTCCAAGCTTAATATCACATCTGTTTCTCACATTTTCCATAGATTTTCCAAAAACTGAGTTGTTCATCAGCTTATAAAAGTCCTTTTCAAAGTCGCTTGTAGCTTTGGTCCTCATATTAGTATTAAAATCAATGTACTCTTTCATAAAAGGCTTCTGATCGAATGCAATAACTCTATTCACATGTTTCAAAATCATACCTTGTTCCAAATAGAACTTCAAATTTCTCGAATGAACAACGTATTCAGTTTTATCCAGTAGAGTTGTGCAAAGTTTGTTTTTAAAATGTTCTGGAGCAAGAGGTAAATCCTTGTGATGTTCGTGTAAATTCGTTGGATATCCAAGATCAACTTCTAGAATATAGCCATAATCTTCGTCGCCAGTGAGTTCCAAAATTGTTTCTTTCCATTCTGCAGTTGTGTAAGTTTTTGGATCCATCCACTTGATATCGTTATATGGTAAATTTTGCATAAGCCCGTAGCCATAAAGGTTGTTTGCATCGACGTACAACAGATAGTTTTCGGGCTTTGTCTTATCAAAATCTTTTAAATATTTGTTATTTGCTTTCACATATCGTTTAATACACTGAGAAATGCCTCCGCGAATACCTTTTTCGATCACCAAATACATATTATAATCACTAATTAATTGTAATTCTATCTTCGTTAATTTTAACATAGCATCCCATGCGAGACTGGGAGCTGTTAGATAGTGTGCTGGATCGAGTTTATAGCAATTCAAACAAATATTCCTAAAATTTTCAAAGATATCAGCGAGCAATAGAACATCTTGAATGTTATAGAGATCAGAGTAATTTCCTAGATTTTTCTCTTTTAATTTGTTCCAAACATTTAAGTAGTGTTGAAAATCTTTCTCAGATATGCTCTCATCTGTCAAAAGTGAATAGAAATCTTGAATTCTCAATTCTTCTGTGTAATCAAGTTTTTCAATACTGTCGATAAATTCATAGGGAAATATTCCTTTTCCAGATAGAATTTTAAAAATCTCGTCGTCGTCATTTGGCTGTCTTTCTATTATCTCATTCATATTCTTCCATCCTGTATAAAATGATTTGTATGTTTGAAGTCTTCTTTCTTTAAATTTTTCGCTAATTTTTCGATAGATGACGCCATGAATCTAAACGTGTCTACGAAAGAGAATTTTATGAACTTTCTAGGTTTGTCACCATCAAACTCATACCCGTATCCAGAATTTACAGAGTAATTTATATATCGTTCATCGGTGTTTGCAATCAAATCAACATTACCGTATTGTTTTGCCAATTCTTTTATGTACAAATGCGTATCGTAATTAGACATATTGTGACAGAAAACGGGAATATTCTGAGGAAATTTCAAATTCAGATTACAAATTCTATGAGCTGCACCTCGAAATTTTCCAGTCAAATGACAGTGATCTCTGCATTTTTTGAATGCATCATAAGCAGAACTCCAATTATCTGGTAAAAACCCTAAAGTTTTTTCAGTGTCTTGATACGATATTTCTTCACAAATGTGGCAAAGATTTGAATTTTGATACGAAATTTCTTCTTCGTCAGTCAATTTCATGGGCTTCATGTTCTTTGAATTATATTTTTTAGCTATGTACTTCGATAATTTATTGAGTTCTTCAAACAATTTTGCAGGAACGTTCGGCAACTCTTCTTCATTTTTTGCTCGATAACATATCGGCTTGTACATACGATTGGTCACATTAGACACTAAATATAGAGTAAAACCATAAGGAATATGCTTCTGAATCTTGGTTGTAGTCGATTTTTGCGGATTGTTTTTGCATGTGGGAATCTTCTCTAATATGCTTTCAAAATCCATATAAATAACGTACGGATGGCTAAATTTCTTTTGGTAATTGGTAAATTTAGTTGTTTGACCCGGAAACGGCATAATTGGCTTGCAAACTTCATGTTGCTTACAAATTTCTAAATGATCTGATAAAGCACTATATTTGTAGAAATGGCTTAAACATCTTCGACACAAGAACGTCTTGTGAGCATTTTTTGATATCTGTGAACTCGCTAATCTACTTAAATCTGTTATCAAAACATAATGGGATTTATCATCTTGTTTAACATACAATAAATCAACTTCTAACTTGGCGTCATAAACTTCTGAAATTTGCAACGGTACTATGTGTAGTTTTTCATCAAAAGTATAGACATTTACAGACATTTTCGGATACTTGTACTTTGCTTTGCTGCTTCGTTTTTCAAATAATTGTATATCTTTTAAAGACATAGGATAGTCGAATCCAGAAAATATCTCATCGTTCACGAATTTTTCGTATTGTTTTGCTCTGTCAACATGAGTCTCGGGTTTTTCAATAGCGCATCGGATAGAGTAAATAAAGCAATAATCATCTTTATTTTTGATATTTACACAAGCTTTTTTATCTTTGATTTCCTTTGGTAAATCGATATATGATCCTGCGTTCATAAATTCATGTTTATTAAGGCTCAAAATCAGTTGTTTACAACGTTTTAATGTCCAACCAGAGCCCTTATTTGGATGATTTGTCTGTTCTCGATGTGTTAATTTATTAAATTGCTTAGTAATAAAGTCGTTTACGTCGAAGATTTCGTCTGCTTTTATAGTAAAGTACATTGGACAAGTTTGTGTTTCACCGTTCACTAAAGTTCGTTCGTATTCGCATTCTAAAGAGAGATAGCCCTTCATATTTTTAACGGTTTCTTGAAATTTTTCGATTAAACTTTTAATCTCTGGCCTCATAATTGATAGATATTTGTAAATTGACATGAACTTATCGTTTAAATTCGTTAAAATGTATTGCTTGAAAAGACCGTGTATTGAGGATAAAACTTCTACATCAATGATATTTTTAGGTTTTTCGTTAAGAGTTTTGTCAATTTCTTCGATCATTTCAGACTTAGTTTTATCGTTTGTTTCTAAGGACAATTTTTCAGCGATTGATTGAATTTTTTCATCATTAAATAGATTAAGATCTTTTTTATCTTCCTTAAAGCTTTTCTTTAATTCACGCAATTTTTCTATATTATACATGTTTTGGTGATCGGCAATTTGATTTTCTTTAGCCCAAGTCCTCAAATAATTTAGTTCTTTATTATAAATTTCTTTGTTCTTCAAATGATTTTTCGAATTGTAATGACGAGTATAGTGATGTTCAAAAATGTCTTTTTTGCAGTATGGGCACTATATCTTTTTCCGCTCCATATTTAAAGAGCAAAAATTTGGAAACTAAAATTTTGAGAAGTGGTGATTTTTGTGACAACTTGACACAAATCAGCACAATTTCTGGTCAAATGTTTTCAGATTGTTCTATTTAAAGAGCAAAAATTTGTAAAATTAAATTTTGAGAAGTAGTGATTTTTGACACAAATCAGCACAATTTCTGGTCAAATGTTTTCAGATTGTTCTATTTGTTATAGAAAAATCTTTTAACTAAATTTAGTTAAAAGATTTTTCTATAATAAATGGCAGCGCTGTTACAAGAGTTGAATAAGGTTGGTGAACTAAGATTCAAAGAATATAAGAAATTAGTGGAATTGGAAGAAAAAAAGAGATATAGAATCTTGAATTTGGAGAAAATGAAAGATAAATTCGGGTTTACAATAATTGCCGAGTTGGAAGATTGTAAAGTACACTTGCCGAACAGATTTTTGACTGTTTTGGATGAGAAAAAGATTAAAGAATTAAACAAAAATGAAAAATTACACTTGATTGTTACTGGAAAGAAGACTATTAAAGATAAAGACTGTGTTACAATTAACTTTGTAGAATAAAGATTTTTTATTAAGATTTTTTGATTTTTTCATTAAAACAGCTTATAAATGTAGAAGCAAACATTGAACAGTAAAACAGCTAAAGATTCGGTTATTTAACATTCGTGCTTTCCTGTTAGATTTTATTAGATTTGTTTATGGTTCAATGGACAGTATTTTACATTGATTTTCTGACTGTCCCAAAAGTGGTCTAGAACCGGCATATTCATATCTACTTATATATATATATATATTATATATTATATATATATATATATATATATATATAGCAGCATTTTGTAAATATATATATATATACAGGGGTGCTGAAAAGTCCCGGGACGGTCTAATAACTTTTGAACTAATTACAATATAAGAACCAAAATTTACATCAAGCTTTTGGTCATACAAAACTATTATTTTATGTATTTCACCATGATATCCTGCGTATGTGGGACGTCCCGCTAGGGGTTGGTGAAAATTCTTAAATGGAAGCATAGTTCGAGTCGTACATCAAATTAAAGCTCTTTTAATTAGAAACATTTTGGCGAAAATCTGACGTAAAACAGTTGACGCATTACAAAATGGCGGACACTTAAAGATTATAAAATACAGAATTTTTCAAATGCAAACATTCTGGTTGTTAGAGAAAACTGAGACACTTAATCTTTTATTTTACTTCTTTTACTTCAAATCACTTACCAAAACAGTTATAAACAAATGTTCAAAGTGTTTGCCTTCAGTTTGCTGACAATATACCAATCGATTGTAGAACAAAACCTCAAAATTTGGATGTGTTGAGAAACCGTATTGTAAGAGAAGCTCAGGGTGTTCCTGTTCAAGCTTTAAACAATGCGATATCAGCGTTCCTCAGATTATTAAAATTATGATGCTCGTACTTTCAAGTCTAGATCAATATTCTAGAAGAAAATTAGCTCGGTGTCTAGTTTCAGCCCGGCCTCTATTACTGGTGCTTAATTGTAATTATCACATTTGATTATTTCATAAATGCGAAACGCCTCTATTCTGCATCTAAGAGATTAAATACGATTCTCCAGAAATATTTTTTTGTAATGCTCAGATCGGATTCAACTGAACTTTAGTATTCAGGTGAATTCAAAATGGTTCTGTCTGTATTTAATTAATATTTCGAACACCAACTGATTTGTAGACTTGACATTTAACGTGAAACTTTATTGCGCTAAACTGAGTTCAATGATTTTGCATATCCAATCATTGAATTATTTTTTTTGTTGATTTCCAGCATTCAATAGCATTACAGATTTTCTTAAGTGCACTAAGGAATGAATGTTTTATTTTGCGTATGGTTTTAAGGTACCTGTAGAGTTGAAATGTCGCATGTAACCTCAGCAAATCAGTTACGCGACAGGTTGACTGGCGTAGGTTACTTCTGCCTTGCATGACACACGATAATGTACTTGCCGTGCTAGAATGCGTGCTAGTTGGTTACCTCCAACATTGTTTTAAGTACTTCACCCAGTCAGGGAACTCTGTTCAAAGAAACCAAGCTTTTGTCATATATTAGACTGATGCAAACGCCAATCGACGTCAGTACCCAAGTAGATGTTGTGGCGCAGAGCTGCTGAACACGGCCAACCATAAGTGTACCGAATTTAGATTCGGCGACGAATAAAGCTCAACACCAAGGAAAAAGGAGGTTTCGTTGGTTTTGAATACACTGGTAAAACAACTAATAAGAACCCCTAATAAGGACTGCCCTTTGGTCTTTATACGCCAAAATTAAATGAGTTCTACCTAGGGCTAAGCGAAACCCGTAATTAAAGTCTCTCTCTACGTCCTTACTGTCAAGTTTTATTACCCACGATGGACAGACAGATGAAGATATTAACTACTCTTTGACCTTTGAACCTAAATACCAATACAGACAGACGGGTGACCTTTAACCGTATGATCTAAAACTCAATATATTTCAGACTTGGACAAATATGAACATATGTAACAAGTTTCAGGTCGCAAGAACCTTCTTACTATTTATAGTTCTCGCATAGACGGACGGAGACATTGACAGACAAACTGACCGGCGTACAACAACATGATTGCAATAAGGCTCTGTTCGGTTCTTACTAATGTATATAAGTTTAGAGGAAAACTAATCCTTGATTAAAAATTTTTCAATTACAATCAAGAATATATATATGAACTAAATATGCAACGTTCTCGTAATGCCTCTAAGTTACCACGACAAAGAAAAATTATTATCTGAGCACTCAAATTTGTCATATTAGAACAAGATATGGAAAAGAAAAACGTTGTTAGCATACAAATTGAATAGAACTCTTTGTTAAGAACTAATGCGCCAAATTAGAAGCAGTGTTGTTTGTTGCCAGAACCTGCTCCAGACCTTGCGACGTGTGACCAGTTACATTCACAATTACTTCTATACATTCCAACTGCACTAACGTGATATACATTTGTATGTTTCCAATTAGCAATATTATGTATGAGAAATTATAGTTTTCATTTAAGTGCAATTAAAACATTTTTCTTAACGTAGTGTTGAAATATTTTCGTATAGTTAATACTACCAACCTATAGTTATTGAATTGAGTAAATCTAGAATTGATTCGGCTGAACAGCCAAATAAAACAAGTAACAGTGCTTTCACAACTCTGGCATACAACTATCATTATGATTTATCAAAGGTTAAACGGTATGCTGCCTAACAATACTCGTACATATCTTCGTCTCCACGAAAACCGATTTCATGATTTTAAAATTTTCAAAATTTAGTTAAAGAAGCTTAGTGTAACGTAAATTAGTAATCGGACTAATATGAAAGAGCTAGTGCACGTTAAATCGAATATCGACTACAATCTTTATTCTTAAGGGACTACAAGTTCAGCCAAAATTCTTCAAACTGGTAAATCGAAATTTTATATTTGTTTCCTTGCTCTTAAATTTCGTTATGTACATTACAAATAAAGTTTTATAGAAGGTGGTAAAGTATTGAATTTACAGCTTTGTACATTGCAAATGACTTTGTCCATCAGTACAAAAAACCACGATATCATCGCGCGAGATCGGAACACGTTCAGTTCAAGATGGAGGCATGAGTTACAGTGAACGTGATCACTAGCATGTAAACACACTATGTTGTGCAATACTAAAATAAAGATTATTCATAAGTAATACAGTTAAATTGACAGGTAAGAATGGAAAGTTGGTACATTTTAATGCTTATACACTGTAGGCAACGTTTTATAAGCAATATTGTTAATTAATTAATATCTAACAGTGTAGCATTACTTCTTATCGTATCACTTCTAAATAGAGTGCCTATTTATTATAAACCTATATAAGTCTGTAAGTACGAATGTACAAAATAGAGTTGTTTTCTTCGTGCTCTGTTAATTAAATAATTATGTGCCTCGTAGAAAATGTATTTCAAAACTTTAAGAATATGCATGCTTTCCCATTACAGCCTTCCTTATTAACAAAAAAACTTTATGCTTTATACTAAGAATTATAGATCCCTCCCGATCATCTAAATCATGATCTTGTTTGAGCCATCCATCATATATAGGTATTGTGAAAAATCGATAAATCTCATAAGCATGTGAGCAGAATATATGTGTCTTCTTATCGCTGGTGATCTCCAGCGTGAAATTATTGTCCCTTCCAAGAGTTTTTTAATCAGTTTTTATTTTGTTATATAGGTCAGTAATGTTTACAGTGATCCCTATTTATGGTCTAATAGAATATACGTTGCATTGGTCAGTTAAAACAATAAATTAAATATAACTCTACCGGAAATATACATAGATCATCTTCCTATAATAACACTAGACATAGGATTTGCTAACTACTATTAAAACAATAACATGTGGTGATATTTAGAAATACAATGTTAATTAATACAAGTAAATATGTCCGTTGTCATCTAGGAATCAGTAATTTATACAGAGATCTTTACCGACGATCTTATCAAATATGTAGAGTGTAGCTTAGTATATTGTTTCATTATTAGATCTTACATTTACAGTGTTTAAAGCATGGACTATGGTACTAACAGAAACCTTTTCTTGGTATACATCAAATAGATGATTTTTAAATGATGTTCCATGACAATAAATGGGTCTTGGCTTCGAGCTATCGAAACTATAAATTGGTCTTATGGATAGCTTAAAGCACATCGTAATAGCAGGGATACAATATTATAGAATAAATAAATTTGTAAATATGCATTCCACACCTCGACCAACCAAGTGGAATGGTTATAAACACAGCGTCAGGTGGCGTACCTACTTTAAAAAACAAATTGTTATCGTGAATATTTTAGTGATCAGGTGTTTTCAAGAATAATAATAAAAAAATAATGTAAATATTAATTTATAATTACTAAATCATTAATTCGCAAAGTGAGGTTTAATGGTCAAGGTTTTTCAGCATTTCGTGTGTGTGTGTGTGTGTGTGTGTGTGTGTGTGTGTGTGTGTGTGTGTGTGTGTGTGTGTGTGTGTGTTATTTTATAATTTACTTGAACCATTATTGCCTCCAGTAACATATATATGCTTCTCTACCAAGTTTTTACAATTTCAATCGAAAGACACGAAGTTATTTTTTATAGGAACATTAAGTGTTTCTATGGCCGTTAACTGAGTTTAAAAATGGCCGTGAACAGTTAAAAGGCTGTTCTAGTTTTAATTAATAGTTAGCGTAAACTTTAACAATTCTCTAACATAGTATTCACAGTGATAAAAGAAAACAGGAACACTAGACTAAGTCAAAATAACCAATCACACAAGAGCGTTGTAATACGTAAAGTCAGGAATCACAACTATGTTGGGTATCAACTCTATGCACAATATGTCTAAAGCAATAACTCAATAGAAGCAAAACACTATTTAAAATCGAATAAAAGAATACAGGTCGAAATAGCTTTTCACTGAACGACCAACCACTTAGAACCGACCAGAGGCAAATAGTAAATATGGATTGTCATGTCGACAAAATATGAGACAGTAAGACGGTTTTGTTGTGGAATCATACTAGATGAAATACCAAAAAACAAATTTTAAACCCTTTTTACACTTTTTGACGTTACATAATATTTCAAAAATGGCAGCTAAGGCGAAATATATATTCTCGGTCCTTTATTAGGAATCTCCTAAAAATATTGACTTCGATATCGAAGAGAGAAATTTTCGCGGAGCATAATAAAGTGACAACAAAACGTAGCGCCAAGAAAGTGAAGGAAACATTCTGCACACGCAGTTATGAGATTTATCGACCCTTGATAATACTTGTATATAACATGTATAGCTCAAACGATATAGTTTATACGTTTTTGTGAGATCTACATTTAATATGCGTCATAGCATTTCTTTGCGGCTAGAATAGCATTTCTATGCTTGCTGAGATATTGATTATTACTTTACATATCATATTCAATAAATAAAATTTTTTCTGTATAATTTGCAATATTGTTTACAGTTTATAAGTTGGTGTCTGTAATGGTTTTTATAGGAAGTAGTTTAATTTTGTACTATTTTAGCTTCCGTTAAGAATATAAATTTAATTGATAAATTAGTTATTAAGAAATTAATAACTGTGCATATTTTCTTGATCTTGTGCTTATTCCCATTCTATATTTAATTATATAAATTCAAATAAAGTTCTCTAAAGCATTATTTATTGAATGGTATTAGTTGAAACTTTATCAAAAATAACTTTACTTTATATCAAGATTATTCAATGGTATTCATATGTGTGCTGTTAGTATAAGGCCGACACTGCTGATCTCATTGAACTTAATTGGCATAGCTACTGACAACATCTGAGGTGCACAAGTATGTTACGTGGACATACTAAAGGAAGTATTGATACTGAAATTCCCTCTAAAATTTAAATCTGTACGTCTTACCGGTAACCAAATAATTTCGCACTAAAATAGAATTTTATCTAACGAAATTTTTTAATTTTAAATACAGGCCATATATAAAGAAAACTTAAAAATTTTCTCTCATAATAAGCAAAAAGGGTAGGCACTTTTCGGTAGGTTAGGATTCTTAACACCAGCAACATTATTAACCTCTGATAAAAACTAATTGACGTTTAAATTGTAACATTCAAAATATTCTTTTAATTGAACTAAGCTTTTAAGGATCTTCATAGTATGTAGTATTTTTGTTCATGAAAGCGTTTTATAACTAGAAGATCCTTCTAGTAAGATATTCCCACATATGTTCATTAGCGTGCTAAAACCCATAAATAGTAAGTCTACAACGTCGTGTTTTGAATCTGCAGGAATACAAATTTATATTTATGTATATTACTATAATTTTTTTTAAATAAATTCAATAAGAAAAAAATATATATAGTACTAAATCATGCTGGACATCATGACAAATACAGACACATTATACTTGTGCACCCAATTATCATTACATTGTAAACCTTGGAAAAGCTACAAATTTAAACTTT
Organism: Homalodisca vitripennis; assembly: GCF_021130785.1. Lineage (NCBI taxonomy): Eukaryota > Metazoa > Arthropoda > Insecta > Hemiptera > Cicadellidae > Homalodisca > Homalodisca vitripennis. The sequence goes on from NW_025776669.1 coordinate 122,965, forward strand.
GCTTGTTGTAAGGCATATATTAGATATTGCAGATTATTTTAAGTTTGAATGAAATCCATCTATAACGTTATAAACTTTTCTGAGTAAAACTGCAAACAAATACTGTTGAGAACTTTGCTGTCCCTTTCATCTTAAGCTAAACGACATATAATACAATTGTAACCATAACTCAACAAATAAAACATATCGTTTGTCACAGTTTGAGGTTCATATTGTCATTGTTTGCATTCTGAGCTTTATTCATAGAAAATCATTTAGGTTTCACGCAAATGGGTACAATGGTATTTCCTTAAGTGCAATGCTTATTTTTTCTTCTCTGCAAGCTCTATATTGGTAACAGTGAACTTCTTAAAAAAAACTTTTATAATCATCCTATCATATTTCATAAATCAGTATTTATTCGCAAAGAAAGGTTATATCTAATAAACAAACATTTACAAATTTTTAGTTTGACTTTTCATGTTAAAAGAGTATTAAAGGTTACAACTAAACAAACATTCAATTATTTCCCTAAAACTTGTTCTATTTTTATTATACATATAGTATTTATATAAAGAGTGCTTTCCCCATGGCAACTCTTGCCTCAGGATTTAAATGATAATCTTAAGTTTTCAAAACAATATCTTAATATAAGGAAAATTATATAACAAAAAAGCTGATTTGTCACAAAGTTTGATCAAATATTGGACGAAATTATTTCTTGATATTTATAACATATACAGATTTCTATGGTGACTATTCTATGTCACCTTTATCTGTTGGTGGAATTCTTATCTTATTATTAAGATCCTAATGGAACATAAATATTTAAATACAATAATAATGACATATCTTAAGAGGTAGTACAGTATTTGTAACTCAAAAATCTAAAAACATATAGTAGTTTCTTTATTTATATGATTTAAATTAATACCGAGATTAAAATTTTTTCTTTTTATTTAAACAGACTAATCTTATAAAAATATTCTTTTCTAGCCTCAATCTACTCGTGCAGAAATAATGATTAAACATTGCGTAATCTGAACGCCCAAAACGCTGTTATAAGGTATTTAAATTGTAACGGTCACTAGGTAATGTTGAGAATTTCCGACTCTACATTAATCTCTTGTCGTGTATACGCACATTGTCTACGGTAAATAGCAGCACATGTGACGTAAACTGAAATATCCCAATTAATTTACTAACCTAATAAGGGAGGGGAGTGTTACATGGTAGAAGGGTGACGATCTACCCAAGGACTGGCCCTAGTACCATCAATTACTTCATAGCATATTTTCTTCTCCATTTATATTTATATTGTCAAGAATCATAAAGTGTGATGTGCGAACTTACCAACTAGTTAAAACGATAAAGTTGCTTTATAAAAGTGAAAATTGCCGAGCAAGCATTTTGCATTTTTCGCCATAAAAAAGCTGGTGCAAAAGAATGTGTGGCGACATAACCAGAATTCCGTCGCAATCACTTACACCACGCTGCGTCTCACTTCTGAGGGGGCTTACATAAACATTAAATCGCTAAATTGAATTAGAAGCCTCATTTCGCTCTGGCGTTTCGGCTAAGAGAAAGGGTTGAACCCCTTCTTAAAACCCTAGTACTGGAGCAGCACTGCAATACAACTTCTCCTGATTTTTAATATTATAGACGAGGCTTGCTCTAAGGTTTCCCATATCTCCAATTTCTTCCAGTATCATAATTTTGTAATCGTGTACGATTATTGCTACACGAAGAGTTCTTACATATCGGCTAATTTTATCAATTATAGTTACACGAGTTAATACAGTTATATGGATGGAACAAAAAAAATTTAATATTATGTACTACAAGTGTATGTTTTACATTATTATGAAAGAGACAAAATATATAATATACTAAGTATATTAATTGAATCTGATCCCTCACAGCAGGTGACGGTCAATAGCAATGTTACTAGGGACAGTGAATGATTGTGTTATTTACTAGATATCAACAATTCTTGCATGGACTATCCTCAACTGTGACAAAGCTCGTCTGGGGCTGATCTCGTAACTGTGTCAAGAATATATTTGTTATTATATTGGTGAAAAGTTTCGTAACCTATTTCTTAAAAAATCCAACATTTCCTTGTCACCAAATTTGCGATCCCCATTTTCATCATTTTAAATTTGCATATAATATAAATTCAATGCAAAGTAAATTTAATAAAATAATCCTGTAAAAAATAGTTCCACTAACATTTCATATTCCATAATCCTTTCTTATAACTCACAATAAACGAAATTGAGTCACAAATGGTTGACTTAATGATTACGTTAAGGGGAGCATGTACCTTTTTGGCACCAAAATATCGATTTTTTGAAAACCATATCATAAAAAATACTATGTTTTATGCCCTTTTCAAAAATATATAACACTCTATATCTGAGAAGTTTAGAAATTATGTGTAAAATGTGTTTTAAGAAATGTATGCACGCTTTTTTCAGCTAACAACATGGCGCGCTATGGATTGTTAGTGTCAGAATGTATTATATACATATTACTTGCTCCAATTGTATGATTATTAAGTTTTTCCCCTTTAGGTTGGTAGCACTGCTTGCTTTAGATGCATTTTGAAGGATGTAAGTCATCTGTAACTTACCTAACCTACACTATTGTTATTATTGTTATTGTTTATGTTTACTAAACAGTGTTTGTCAGTGTAATTCTATTTTGTGTGGTGCCAGTGATCAAAAACTTTGGACTCTTAGTGTGTATTTATTATATAAATAAGTGATATTATTGTGTATTAGCCATGCCTAGAGTGAAAAGGTTCAATAAACAGTCTTACAGAGGTAACCAATTTCGTAAAAAATTCAAGTGAACTAGGGACTAAAGTGCTTATCCAGGTACAAGTGAATCTAATAGGCCTAGGCCTAAACAATCATCTAGTTCTAAGAAGATTAATGATTCAAAGTTGCCTAAAATTTAGTGATTATGACATAAACAATGTAAATATGATAATAGATTTACAACAGATTTCTGGCCTAATAAAATCTTTCACTGCATGTAAATATTGTAAGTAGTTCCGACTGCATTGACATAAGCCTAGATGAAGACTTCAAGTGTGGAATAGTACATCGTGTAAATATTTGTTGCAATGTATGTAAACATATTGACTCAGTAATAAGCTCCAAATGTGTTAGAAATATGTATGAGTTGAATCTAAGATATGTTTATGCTCTACGTTCAATCGGCAAAGGCCTAGATTCTGGTAGGGGTATTTCTGCTGTGATGAATATCGCTCCACCTAACAGCCGAATTGAAAACATATAATAAAAAACTGCTTACTGCTGTAACAGAGGTAAGTGAATGTGCACTTAGACAGGCAGCTGATGAAGTTCGTAGCCTAAATGATGATTGTCGTGATATAGCAGCCGCTTTTGACGGTACCTGGCAGAAGCGAGGCTTCACCTCTGTGAACGGCCGTAATGACAGCAAAATCCTTCGATACAGGAAAGGTTATGGACTTTGAGTGTTTCAGCAAATACTGTAATAAATGTGTCAGAAAACCTCTAAGCCATGACAAAAACCCTATTGAAACAGCACAAAAATTCTGGTACTTGTTTGGCAAATTTTTCAGGTACAAGTGGTGGAATGGAGGTGGCGGGAGCTCTGACTCTTTGTCGCCGCTCTGAGGCTAAACTCAATGTGCGACTGCGATACACAAAATACCTTTTGGAGATGGGGACTCTAAGGGGTTTACTCATGTTGTGGCAAACAATCCCTATGGTGATGATGTTTTGTTAGAAAAAACTTGAATGTGTAGGCCATATTCAGAAGCGACTAGGAACAAGACTGCGGCGATTGAAGAGGGATAAAAAAGGAATCAAATTGATGGATGGTAAAGGACTTGGAGGACAAGGTAGGTTGACTGATGTAGAGATAGATCACTTACAACGTTTTTATGGGATGGCAATAAGGAATAATTTGGAAGATGTTGAAAAAATGAAGAGAGCAATATGGGCTACGTTCTATCACAAATTATCGACTGACTCAAAACCTCAGCACGAACTATGCCCGCCTGGGATTGAGTCTTGGTGCAAATACAGACAAGCTCAGGCAAATAATAAGCTAGATGATTTCAAACATACAAACTCATTGCCTGAATCTATTATGGAAGAAATAAAACCAATCTATAAGGATTTATCAGCCCCAGCCCTACTAAAGAGGTGTCTGCACGGTAAAACACAGAACCCTAATGAAAGCATCAATAGCGTAATTTGGAATAGGCTACCCAAGACCACATTTGTTGGCATTCAGACATTAAAATTAGGGGTTTGTGATGCAGTTCTTAGTTTTAATGAAGGAGCAATGGCCAAAGTGAATGTTTTGGAACGATTATGCATCCAACCAGGGACGCTTTATGGTTGAAGGCCTTCAACAAATCGATTCCAATAGGGTTAAAAAAAGCTGACAAAGAAGTCCAAGAAGAAAATAAAAAGAAGAGAATAAAAAGAAGGATAGGAAAAAAAGAGTAAAAATGAAGAAGATGATTACTGTCCAGGTGGATTTTAAAGTGATTATGTGTTTTGAAGTGTAACTAAAACTTTAAAGCTGTTTTTACCGAAAGTACCGTTTTGTGACATTTCGGAAACACGTTGTGAAACAAATTATTAGACTTACAGACTTCAAAATTTTTACACACTTATTGCAGACTAGTTGGTGAGTAGATTCCTGCTTTTTTATCAATATATATTATGTTTTTATAATTTTAAAAAAATATTGTATTTACATAATTAAAAAAAAAATATTTTTGTTAAATTGCTACCACGATAATTTTTTTGTTTATTGAGATATTTAAAAAAATGGCATGAAAATATAAAGCTGTTAATGTAGAACAAAAACCCTAAAGTTTAAAGTCAATATGTCTAATAGTTTAGGAGATAATGGTACCGACATGTTGCAGTGTACTCCCATTTAAATAACATGGGACCCGAAAAAAGGTACATGCTCCCCTTAAAAGAGAATAATAATTATACCTAGTTACCATGAAAACACCATTTTATAATCATAATATTGTAAAAAAAGGTTTCAAAGCAGCAGCTTGCTGATTCATTGGACTTTAGTTAATACGGACGTAGTTAGCAGTGTTCACATTCACTCTTCTACGGACCTGTGACCTTGACATCACGCCTGAGCCTCTATCCTCTCTGCTGCAATAATCTTCAAAAGGATAAGTCAAAACATCAAATTTTTCATTAAATATAACTCGCGTATATGTTGTCTTGCATGTATGGCTGTGTATTTTGTCCAAATATTTATGTTACGCAATTATTCCTTCCGTCTAGATTGTAGCATCTTTATTACATCATCTTATAATTTTTTTCTACTATCTGTTTCTATAACAATATCATACCTATTATTTAATTATTTGAAAGCTGGTGTTAAATATGTAAATACAGGAACAAATATAAGGAAGGATTATCGTTTGATATTATTAACTCATCCGAAACTGTCCCATTTTATCTTCCACCAAAAGTAACTTGTTTGACAATCGATTGTTTCTAGCTCAAATAGGAAACTCAGATTGATTAGGTGTTATTAAGTTTTATATGAAGAGGCAAAGCTCAACTTGCATTGTAACTGTACTATTTCATGCAAATAGACAGTGTTAGAAGTGCTGTACTTGATGTTTATGTTTATAAGCAATAATTATAGTGCGTTCCTATCTGGATTAAATCTACATTTACAGAAGACTGCAAGCGATAACAGAATTTCATGCGAAATAAAGCAAGACCCAATCTATAAATGTTATTTTGTCAACAAATCGTATTCATCGGGTTCTTTTCAAGAAAACTTTATCCAAATTGACTTTTTTATTATGACAAATTTAAATTTATCATTCTTGTACCATGATATTTTATTAGCACATACTTATTATGTTCTGACTATTAAATTTGAATTATGTTTCAGGCTACAAAGCTACTCATCCTAAACATGAGAAGAACCGGTACCGTAAGTATTTGGGGACATAACAAGTGTTTAATGCCATTCTGAAACTGCTGATTTAGTCAAACTTTCTAGGTTTTACAATATTTCCTTTAAAAGTATTAGTAAATAAACAGCCAAAGGATTTGTTTCATATTTGTGATTCGAGAGTTTTGTTTTAATTATTTTCAGGTGGCCTCGGTCCTGCGTTGACCTGACGTCCTCTCTGTGACACTCATCATATAACACTTCTCCACGTGTGTTGCAAAACACGCAAAGTATGAATGTTGGTTGAATGGAAAAAAGTGTGAAAGTGTGCGTGCGTGTAGAACTACATTTAACTCAAACAATTATTCTCCACTACACAACATATTAAGGTAACTAAATTTATCTGCTAATATTAGGCTTAAGTTTACATATTTGTTCCATGAATATATTTAATATTATTAGTATTTATTTAATTAAGGTATATTACTATAATTATATGTATTTTGGGAAATTTGTGGCTTAAAATTATACACTATTATATGCTGTTTTTACTGATTGTTACAGGGTGATGCGGCCAATGCGGCAGGAGGCCGCCCCACTCACACTAATACACACACGACACATACACTAGGTAGTGTATTGTTCTAGTCAAAACGTTTATTATAAGTTTGACTACAATAGTTATTTCAGAATGGCACATTAATGTTGATTATATAGCTGATTATAATATGTTTGTAGAGAATAGTTTTTAATCTTAATATAATTATAATTACTCATGGCAATTGTTAGTTCATGAGTTAAATTAGTTTACCTTATTATCCTAATAGTGATTTTTATGGACCTTTAACATTTTTAATATTGCAGTTCTTGAAAAAGGAGCAGGAGACTTTGTCCCGAGTGGAATATGACCATGATGAGACGTAACGTTGTAATCAAAATTTCAGTGTTCCCAGCGGCTAAGAACTAAGAACTAAGAAAATTTTATTAGTTCTTAAATGTACAGTGTTTAAAGCATTTTATATGATAATGATGGAATCTTTTTCATGACATAGATCGAATAGAGTATTTCAAATTATGGTGAATGTCACTCAGTGGGAATTGGTTGAGAGTTATCGAAACTTTATGTTGTCTTATAGGTAACCTAAAACGTATCCCAACAGCAAAGATAAAATGACGAATAAATAAATAAAAATATGCAACTTACTTTAGCCAATATATTGAAATGGCCATAAAAGCCGCGGCATGCCGTATCATGAAAATGAAGTGATTATTCTAAGCTGAAAATATTGTAAATTTTATCATTGTTGTTCCCTCATTGGGTTTTTTTAGATGTGTTGTAGATGCTTGTGTTTTGAAAATAATTATTAGAAACATTTTCAATATTTAGTAGTTTAAAAAAGTATTATAATTAAATTATAAATTCCTAAAGTGAAATTTATTAAAATGGACTTTTTGAACATAAATTTTAATATACATCTATTATGTAATTCACTATACAGGGTTCACTATAAGAGATATAGGACAAATTTACTGTTAAGAATTAGTGCTCTCGTTCATCATGGTCACTCTAACATGTTCTGACAAGTTGGCTGTCCTGCCTCTACTGACGTTGATCTCCTTCGGTTTAATTTAAGGTTCAGTTAATACTAGATACACTTATGTAGAGCATTAAATTTGGGAATAATTTTGCTGTTCAAATGTTTTTGTCCAGCAAGAAAGAAATCTATTAACAATAATACAAATAAAATTATATAGTCAATTACCAGAAAATAAACATTAACCTTATTTTAATTATTTTCAGAGCAAAAATATCTTTCTAGGAACGATTTAACAACATTTATACCCGGATCTTAAAATTATATAAGTAGTACCTTTTTAATTATTATATAGTAGAGTTTTATTTTAATACCAACACAGTTAATATGCACATTTTACGTTATTTTAATATTTCGTAATGTTGCCACGAGTCAAGGTATAAATATATAAAGGACTGGAATGAATTTTTGAGAAAAGAGTCAAAATCAATTAATATATGAGGTTTTTAAAAAGGGCTTATAAAATATGTGGCACAAGAGAATCTTAATCTTGCGGATCATCATCTACTACACTTGGAGAGAATCACTAACTGCAATAAAAAATATTTCTTAGCTCTAATATTCATTTACAAGATTTTAATTGGTTCTAGCTATCCCGTTAGTTAATTTTGTTATGAACATATCGGCAAGCGCGATCACTGTATAGTTAAATATCTCTTTAAAATAGTTGCCATTTCCGAAATAGGCCCTATTAAACTTAAACCTCAGTGCATACCTTCAAGTGGAGGTACTATAACCTAATAAAACCAGATATTTTGTTATCAGTTATTGCTATACAAAAATGTTGCAGATTTTTTATATATTAGACAGTAATAAAAGTACTTCCTTTATAATATAAAATCAACATTAGACATTAATAAATTCATACCTTATCCTGCACACGGCCACGACAAATTAAGCGTATTTGTTGGATTGACTGTTGTGTCTGTCACTTGGATAATTAACCTTATCATCATTGTCAATGTATCGATATTCATAAATTTTACGAAATTTGCCCCACAATGATACCCAGTCTTATGTTTCATCGCAAAACTTAATGAGTACTTGCATGGGTAATTTGAATTATTATAATTTACACCTATTAAGTTGCAATTTCAGTACTCTGACGACCTATAGCTGAACATTTATCATTGTTTTTGTAAATAAAATTATCAGTAGAAATACAGTTAAAAATTTAGTCTTGGACTCTTGGGCTTGCATAATTTCAATTTATAAGTTTTCTTCTGTTCTATTAGATTCTAGCACAACATTAAATATGTCATTGTCCAGGTGATGAAGCGCATTCAAAGCCAGCCTTGGATTTCACTACATTTAATTAATATTATTCAGTAAATTATTTATTCGCACCATTAGTATTCAAGTAATTTTACTGCAAAGAGATAAATCATTTCGAAATATATACGCTCTCTGGATTTCAGGTTGATTAAGAAAATTACTAAAATTCAGTATACACTCTTATTTTTGAGTTACTGAAAACATGTTATTATGACAACATTTTATACTTGATACTTGTTTACAAAAATCACATGTTTTGAATAAAGTGACACTTCATATCCAAACAAACTGTAACCATTGGAACTGAATTATGAAAATCACTCTGCTATACCCAGTACCGTAGAGGGGGGGGGGAGGAATGCAATGTTCCGTATATAAAAGGAAAAATTGAATAAAATATTTGTAGTACTGTACTTCTTAATCGCCAAAATTTATACAGTAAGCAATATCTATCGCGTACAGTTCTAATGCAAACGATATTCTATAGCTGTACTTCTAATTTATTTAATCCATTGAAAGCTGGCTAAAGCAACTTCATACGATGGTTCAGATTTAATAAATTAACTAGATAATGAGTAGAATAACAGATTTAAATAAATAACTAGATAATGAGTAGAATAAGCACGGGAGAGGTAATTTTTAGAAATATTTAATATAGATTAAGACATATCATTCATTGACATGTAACTTATTTAATTATCCGTTTTGGTTTTCCTAATGGATGTCTCGTAGAAAATTAAACTGTTTTATCATAAAATATGAGATATTATTATTGTACCTATTAAATTATATCTTCACATTTTTACGTTACTAATAGCTATTTATTCTTGCTAAAAATTATCCAAATAAAATATATACAAATGTATATAACTTAATCTCAAATCATAGATAACCAGGTTTTGTACAAAGTTTATTTACTTCAAAGCAAACGTTTAAAATTAATGTCAAGAAAAACATTTATTCAAGAGGCCTGCAGATCTAGAGTACAACACGATTTTGGATTTGGATTTTTTCTATGTTCAATTATTTCAGATAACTTACTGAAGGGTTTATACATTTGTATCTCTACGTGAAATAATAGGCATTTAAAGTAAGACAATAAGTCTATTTCATACGAAAATCTAAAGAAAAGCTACTGAAGACAAAATTTGTAATTTTAAAGCACATATAATGAGTTATAGATTCAGATTAAATATATATTTTTGTTAGTTTACAATTTATTAAGAAAATCATATTATATAAGGAATTAAAATTCTAGAATCAACCCGTTAAAAAATGTTGCCTACTGTACATATAGGTCATATACAAATTTAAAAAAAATTTATATGGGGCTTAACTTCAAAGTAGCCTATATTTCCTACTTTAAAAAAGCCTCTAATTTTACGTTCAGTAATTAAGATTTGTTCTACTTTTCCTGTATTAGGTTAATTTATTACAAAGGGCTGTCTGTTTACAATTAAAAAATAACTTTCTTATTAAAAGTTGGTTGCAGCACATTAAAATATTCTTAAAATTTCTTATCAGAGATTTTTAATTAAATTACCCAGAAAAATTTATCAATTTCCTCATTCAAAATTACGTTTTACATTGTTATTCAATATAATTATATTGATATAACTATTTTTTAAGACATGATGTAACTATAGAATTCGTTCAAAATAAACAAATAAATTCCTAAACTAATTTTAAAAATTGTTTTATACAATGCATTTTTATTAGAGAATGATCCTTTTTGGGTCGATGATACATAGAGAAAAGGTTAATTAACCAGACTGCAAAGCGACGTGACAGTAATGCCGGTGCCAGGTGTCCCGCCCTAACAGCGATACGTGATAGAACTCCAGCTATCAATTGTGGACATAGAAAGAGATAATGAACTAAACATGAAAGCGACGTGACAGTAAGGCCGGTGCCAGGTGTCTGCCCTGACAGCGATATGTGACAGAACCCCAGCTATCAATTGAGCACTCAACTCGCCGCTCCTTCGGGAAATCACACTGTAGACATTCTATTAATGAAGTGTACATTGGGTTTTTTTAGTACTTATCGTTTCCTTATTATAAAAGGTAGGAAAGCATCACACCCACTTTCGGGTACCGCCTTCTCTGAGGTCCTATACACAATTTCCGATCTATACCCTAACTAATTTAATTCAAGAGGTGTGGATAGATAGAAAGACAAGGTATTGACTCGAACTTTACGTTTAGCCAAATGGAATGGTTGGAAATTCACCATATTCGAACATGGTCTTGCCAATGTAAAAATTAAATTGCTTTCGCAATTGAAATCTTTCTCTAGATATCTTTCCATTTAATTCATTTTTTTTTCATTGGGTTATTATTTCATAACTTTGTTCAAATAATAAAGGTTTCTGTGAA